>NC_048572.1:88496829-88501829 GCF_013265735.2 Oncorhynchus mykiss | reverse complement strand
ACTCTTCCTGGGGTTTATTATGGATCCCCATTAGTTCCTGCCAAGGAAGCAGCTACCCTTCCTGGGGTTTATTATGGATCCCCATTAGTTCCTGCCAAGGCAGCAGCTACTCTTCCTGGGGTTTATTATGGATCCCCATTAATTCCTGTCAAGGCAGCAGCTACTCTTCCTGGGGTTTATTATGGATCCCCATTAGTTCCTGCCAATGCAGCAGCTACTCTTCCTGGGGTTTATTATGGATCCCCATTAGTTCCTGCCAAGGCAGCAGCTATTCTTCCTGAGGTTTATTATGGATCCCCATTAGTTTCTGCCAAGGCAGCAGCTACTCTTCCTGTGGTTTATTATGGATCCCCATTAGTTCCTGCCAAGGCAGCAGCTACTCTTCCTGGGGTTTATTATGGATCCCCATTAGTTCCTGTCAAGGCAGCAGCTACTCTTCCTGGGGTTTATTATGGATCCCCATTAGTTCCTGCCAAGGCAGCAGCTACTCTTCCTGGGGTTTATTATGGATCCCCATTAGTTCCTGTCAAGGCAGCAGCTACTTTTCCTGGGGTTTATTATGGATCCCCATTAGTTCCTGCCAAGGCAGCAGCTACTCTTCCTGGGGTTTATTATGGATCCCCATTAGTTCCTGCCAAGGCAGCAGCTACTCTCCCTGGGGTTTATCATGGATCCCCATTAGTTCCTGCCAAGGCAGCAGCTACTCTCCCTGGGGTTTATTATGGATCCCCATTAGTTCCTGCCAAGGCAGAAGCTACTCTTCCTGGGGTTTATTATGGATCCCCATTAGTTCCTGCCAAGGCAGCAGCTACTCTTCCTGGGGTTTATTATGGATCCCCATTAATCCCTGTCAAGGCAGCAGCTACTCTTCCTGGGGTGTATTATGGATCCCCATTAGTTCCTGCCAAGGCAGCAGCTACTCTTCCTGGGGTTTATTATGGATCCCCATTAGTTCCTGTCAAGGCAGCAGCTACTCTTCCTGGGGTTTATTACGGATCCCCATTAGTTCCTGCCAAGGCAGAAGCTACTCTTCCTGGGGTTTATCATGGATACCCATTAGTTCCTGTCAAGGCAGCAGCTACTCTTCCTGGGGTTTATTACGGATCCCCATTAGTTCCTGCCAAGGCAGAAGCTACTCTTCCTGGGGTTTATCATGGATACCCATTAGTTCCTGTCAAGGCAGCAGCTACTCTTCCTGGGGTTTACTATGGATCCCCATTAGTTCCTGCCAAGACAGCAGCTACTCTTCCTGGGGTTTATTATGGATCCCCATTAGTTCCTGCCAAGGCAGCAGCTATTCTTCCTGGGGTTTATTATGGATCCCCATTAGTTCCTGCCAAGGCAGCAGCTACTCTTCCTGGGGTTTATCATGGATCCCCATTAGTTCCTGCCAAGGCAGCAGCTACTCTTCCTGGGGTTTACTATGGATCCCCATTAGTTCCTGCCAAGACAGCAGCTACTCTTCCTGGGTTTTATTATGGATCCCCATTAGTTCCTGCCAAGGAAGCAGCTACCCTTCCTGGGGTTTATAATGGATCCCCATTAGTTCCTGCCAAGGCAGCAGCTACTCTTCCTGGGGTTTATCATGGATCCCCATTAGTTCCTGCCAAGGCAGCAGCTACTCTTCCTGGGGTTTATTATGGATCCCCATTAGTTCCTGTCAAGGCAGCAGCTCCTCTTCCTGGGGTTTATTATGGATCCCCATTAGTTCCTGTCAAGGCAGCAGCTCCTCTTCCTGGGGTTTATTATGGATCCCCATTAGTTCCTGTCAAGGCAGCAGCTACTCTTCCTGGGGTTTATTATGGATCCCCATTAGTTCCTGCCAAGGCAGCAGCTACTCTTCCTGGGGTTTATCATGGATCCCCATTAGTTCCTGTCAAGGCAGCAGCTACTCTTCCTGGGGTTTATCATGGATCCCCATTAGCTCATGCCAAGGCAGCAGCTACTCTTCCTGGGGTTTATTATGGATCCCCATTAGTTCATGCCAAGACAGCAGCTAGGAAATACTTACTTACAAGCCCTTAACCAACAATGCAGTTTTAAGAAAAAAATGGTTAAGAAAATATTTACTAGATAAAAAAAAAAAATGAAGATAAAAAGTAACACAATAAAATAAAAAGTCTACAGGTTAATATGTACATTTTTATTTAACTAGGCAGTTACAGAACAAATTCTTATTTACATTGACGGCCTACACCTGCCAAACCCAGACGACGCTGGGGCAAGTGTATGGGACTCCCAATCACGGACTGTTGTGATACAGCCTGGATTCAAACCAGGGTGCCTGTAGTGACATGTCTAGCACTGAGATGCAGTGCCTTAGACCGCTGCACCACTTGGGAGCCACAGCTTCTACATGTAGGCAGGGGTAAAGTGACTATACATACAGTAGATATGAAATATCGCGTAGCTGCGTGTAAAAAAAAGGGGGGGGGGGGGGGGGGTCAATGTACATTTTCCGGGTTTGATTATCAGCAGTGTTATGGCTCGGGGGTAAAATCTGCTCAGGAGGCTTTTGGACCTAGACTTGGTGCCTTGGTCACACTACATGAAGTGTCACTATACTGCTACAACACACTCTTCAGGTGTACGTGTGTGTAGAGTGTGTATATTTTGTGTGTGTGTATGTACCTGCGTGTGTGTGTGTGTCTTTTCACAGTCCACAATGTTCTATTAGGTGTATTTTTACCTGTTTTTAAATCTGATTCTACTGCTGCATCAGTTACCTGATGTGGAATAGAATTCCATGTAGTCATGGCTCTATGTAGTATTGTGGAATAGAGTTCCATGTAGTCATGGCTCTATGTAGTACTGTGGAATAGAATTCCATGTAGTCATGGCTCTATGTAGTATTGTGGAATAGAGTTCCATGTAGTCATGGCTCTATGTAGTACTGTGGAATAGAGTTCCATGTAGTCATGGCTCTATGTAGTACTGTGGAATAGAGTTCCATGTAGTCATGGCTCTATGTACTGTGGAATAGAGTTCCATGTAGTCATGGCTCTATGTACTACTGTGGAATAGAGTTCCATGTAGTCATGGCTCTATGTACTGTGGAATAGAGTTCCATGTAGTCATGGCTCTATGTAGTATTGTGGAATAGAGTTCCATGTAGTCATGGCTCTATGTAGTGCTGTGGAATAGAGTTCCATGTAGTCATGGCTCTATGTAGGACTGTGGAATAGAGTTCCATGTAGTCATGGCTCTATGTAGTATTGTGGAATAGAGTTCCATGTAGTCATGGCTCTATGTAGTACTGTGGAATAGAGTTCCATGTAGTCATGGCTCTATGTAGTACTGTGGAATAGAGTTCCATGTAGTTATGGCTCTATGTAGTACTGTGGAATAGAGTTCCATGTAGTCATGGCTCTATGTAGTACTGTGGAATAGAGTTCCATGTAGTCATGGCTCTTAGTACTGTAGAATAGAGTTCCATGTAGTCATGGCTCTATGTAGTACTGTGGAATAGAGTTCCATGTAGTCATGGCTCTTAGTACTGTGGAATAGAGTTCCATGTAGTCATGGCTCTATGTAGTACTGTGGAATAGAGTTCCATGTAGTCATGGCTCTTAGTACTGTGGAATAGAGTTCCATGTAGTGATGGCTCTTAGTACTGTGCAACTCCCATAGTCTGTTCTGGACTTGGGGACTGTGAAGAGACCTCTGGTGGCATGTCTTGAGGGGTATGGATGGGTGTCTGATCTGTGTGCCAGTCGTTCAAACAGACAGCTTGGTACATTCAACATGTCAATACCTCTCCCAAATATAACGCAGTGATGAAGTCAATCTCTCCTCCACTTTGAGCCAGGAGAGATTGACATGCATATTATTAATGTTAGCTCTACGTGTACATTTAATGGCCAGCTCTATTGCCCTGTTCTGGGCCAGTCGAGACGGGGTTCGAACCCAAGACTGTGTTAGCCCGCTGACACACTGGATTCAAACCTGGGCTTCCTGCCTGCCACAAGACTTGTGTTAGCCCACTTGAGCTAAAGTGTCACGATCGTCGTATGAGTGAGACCAAGGCGCAGCGTTGTACGCGTGCATTCTCTTTATTAAAAGAGTGAACACCGAACAAACCAACAAAAATAACAAACGAAACTTGAAGCTATACAATATAGTGCTGACAGGCAACTACACATCCCACACCAGAAAGTGGGAAAAAGGGCTGCCTAAATATGATTCCCAATCGGAGACAACGATAAACAGCTGTCTCTGATTGGGAACCATATCAGGCCAACATAGATATACAAAAACCCTAGACATACAAAAAACCCTAGACATACAAAAAACTAGAGTACCCACCCTAGTCACCCCCTGACCTAACCAAAATATATAGAAAACAGAGATATCTAAGGTCAGGGCGTGACATTAGGCCTAGGCATCCAAGCTTAGGGCAGCAGGTAGCCTAGCGGTTGGAGTGTTGGGCCAGTATCTGAGATGTCGCTGGTTCAAATACCAGTGCCGAAAAGGTGAAAAATCTGTCGATGTGCCCTTGAGCAAGGCACTTAACCCTAATTTGCTCCAGGGTTACTGTACTACTATGGATGATCCTGTAAAACAACACCGTTCGCTGCACCTATCCAATGTATGTGACAATAAAGCATATATTTAATAATAATAAAAAAATTAACACAGGATTTCAGGTCTCAGGCAACGTTATCACAGGAATAGCGCTATAGGAAATGCTACAATATCCTGTTATCTGCACTGCAGTTGTTCATCAAGTAGAGCCAATCACCTACTATCTCCTCTCTGTGTGGGTAACCTTGTTTATAGAGGAAGAGGAGGATGAGGAAGGAGGGGAGCAGGACATCATGCAGGTTCTGGGGAACATGGTGATGGAGATGCTGGTGAAATACTGGATCTATATCTGTGGAGGGATGTTCTTCTTCGTCAGCTTCGAGGGACGCATGGTCATGTATAAGATCATCTACATGATGCTCTTCCTCTTCTGTGTGGCGCTCTATCAGGTTGGTACAGCTCTCTCTCTCTCTCTC
>NC_048572.1:88451829-88491829 GCF_013265735.2 Oncorhynchus mykiss | reverse complement strand
TTTCAAAATATGCTTCTCAACCATTGCAAAACAAGCATTTGTGTAACAGTATTGATGGCTAACGTAGCATTTAGCATTAGCATTCAGCTGGCAACATTTACACAAAAAAACAGAAAAGCATTCAAAAAAATCATTTACCTTTGAAGAACTTCAGATGTTTTCAATGAGGAGACTCTCAGATAGCAAATGTTCAGTTTTTCCTGAAAGATTATTTGTTTAGGACAAATCGCTCCGTTTTCTGCGTCACGTTTAGCTATGAAAAAAACCCTGTATCCAGGATTGTGTAAATCTATCAGCAAGCTCATTAGCATAACACAACGTTAACTATTTATGAAAATCGCAAATGAAATGAAATAAATATGCCATCTCTCAAGCTTAGCCTTTTGTAAACAACACTGTCATCTCAGATTTTCAAAATATGCTTCTCAACCATAGGAAAACAATCATTTGTGTAAAAGTAGCTAGCTAGAGTTAGCATTTCGCGTTAGCATTTAGCGTTAGCATTAGCGTTAGCATCCAGCACGCAACATTAACAAAAACATAAAAGCCTTCAAATAAAATAATTTACCTTTGAAGAACTTCTGATGTTTTCAATGAGGATACTCTCAGTTAGATAGCAGATGCTCAGTTTTTCCAAAAAGATTCCTTGTGTATTAGAAATAGCTCCGTTTTATACATCACATTTGGCTACCAAAAAAAATCCATAAATTCAGTCCTCAAAACGCAAACTTTTTTCCAAATTAACTCCATAATATCGACTGAAAACATGGCAAACGTTGTTTAGAATCAAGCCTCAAGGTGTTTTTCACATATCTCTTCATTGATACATCGTTCTTGGACACATGCTTTCTCTCCTGAATCCCAGGAGAAAATGACCGCACCTGAAGATTACGCACAAATTTAGACAAAGGACACCGGGCGGACCTCTGGAAAATGTAGTCTCTTATGGCCAATCTTCCAATGATATGCCTACAAATACGTCACAATGCTGCTAAGACCTTGGGCGAACGACAGAAAGTGTAGGCTCATTCCTTGCGCAATCACAGCTATATAAGGAGAGAATGGAAAACAGAGCTTCAGAAATTCTGCTAATTCCTGGGTGATGCATCATCTTGGTTTCGCCTGTAGAATGAGTTCTGGGGCACTTACAGACAAAATCTTTGCAGATTCTGAAACTTCAGAGTGTTTTCTTTCCAAAACTGTCAAGAATATGCATAGTCGAGCATCTTTTCGTGACAAAATATCGCGCTTAAAACGGGAACGTTTTTTATCCAAAAATGAAATAGCGCCCCTAGAGCTCTAAGAGGTTAAGAACAAGTTCTTATTTCCAATGACGTCCTAGGAACAGTGGGTTAACTGCCTGTTCAGGGGCAGAAAGACAGATTTGTACCTTGTCAGCTCAGGGGTTTGAACTTGCAACCTTCCGGTTCCAACGCTCTAACCACTAGGCTACCCTGCCGCCCCAAGTGAAGTGAAGAGAAGTGAGTTCTAACCCCTGACCCCTAACCCCTGACCCTCCCTACCCTTCTGGTCTAACATGACTGGCATGAGTGAAGAGAAGTGATTCGTAACCCCTGACCCCTAACCCCTGACCCTCCCTACCCTTCTGGTCTAACATGACTGGCATGAGTGAAGAGAAGTGAGTCCTAACCCCTGACCCCTAACCCCTGACCCTCCCTACCCTTCTGGTCTAACATGACTGGCATGAGTGAAGAGAAGTCAGTCCTAACCCCTGACCCCTGACCCTCCCTACCCTTCTGGTCTAACATGACTGGCATGATTGAAGAGAAGTGAGTCCTAACCCCTGACCCCTAACCCCTGACTCTCCCTACCCTTCTGGTCTAACATGACTGGCATGAGTGAAGAGAAGTCAGTCCTAACCCCTGACCCCTAACCCCTGACCCTCCCTACCCTTCTGGTCTAACATGACTGGCATGAGTGAAGAGAAGTGAGTCCTAACCCCTGACCCCTAACCCCTGACCCTCCCTACCCTTCTGGTCTAACATGACTGCCATGAGTGAAGAGAAGTCAGTCCTAACCCCTGACCCCTGACCCTCCCTACCCTTCTGGTCTAACATGACTGGCATGAGTGAAGAGAAGTGAGTCCTAACCCCTGACCCCTAACCCCTGACTCTCCCTACCCTTCTGGTCTAACATGACTGGCATGAGTGAAGAGAAGTCAGTCCTAACCCCTGACCCCTAACCCCTGACCCCCCTACCCTTCTGGTCTAACATGACTGGCATGAGTGAAGAGAAGTCAGTCCTAACCCCTGACCCCTAACCCCTGACCCCCCTACCCTTCTGGTCTAACATGACTGGCATGAGTGAAGAGAAGTGAGTCCTAACCCCTGACCCCTAACCCCTGACCCCCCTACCCTTCTGGTCTAACATGACTGGCATGAGTTTTATTTATTTATTTAATCTTTATTTAACTAGGCAAGTCAGTTAACCTTTCTGATCTCCCCATCCCGGATCCGGGTTCGTGAATACAGACTCAAGCTCATTACCATAACGCAACGTTAACTATTCATGAAAATCGCAAATGAAATGAAATAAATATGCCATCTCTCAAGCTTAGCCTTTTGTTAACAACACTGTCATCTCAGATTTTCAAAATATGCTTCTCAACCATTGCAAAACAAGCATTTGTGTAACAGTATTGATGGCTAACGTAGCATTTAGCATTAGCATTCAGCTGGCAACATTTACACAAAAAAACAGAAAAGCATTCAAAAAAATCATTTACCTTTGAAGAACTTCAGATGTTTTCAATGAGGAGACTCTCAGATAGCAAATGTTCAGTTTTTCCTGAAAGATTATTTGTTTAGGACAAATCGCTCCGTTTTCTGCGTCACGTTTAGCTATGAAAAAAACCCTGTATCCAGGATTGTGTAAATCTATCAGCAAGCTCATTAGCATAACACAACGTTAACTATTTATGAAAATCGCAAATGAAATGAAATAAATATGCCATCTCTCAAGCTTAGCCTTTTGTAAACAACACTGTCATCTCAGATTTTCAAAATATGCTTCTCAACCATAGGAAAACAATCATTTGTGTAAAAGTAGCTAGCTAGAGTTAGCATTTCGCGTTAGCATTTAGCGTTAGCATTAGCGTTAGCATCCAGCACGCAACATTAACAAAAACATAAAAGCCTTCAAATAAAATAATTTACCTTTGAAGAACTTCTGATGTTTTCAATGAGGATACTCTCAGTTAGATAGCAGATGCTCAGTTTTTCCAAAAAGATTCCTTGTGTATTAGAAATAGCTCCGTTTTATACATCACATTTGGCTACCAAAAAAAATCCATAAATTCAGTCCTCAAAACGCAAACTTTTTTCCAAATTAACTCCATAATATCGACTGAAAACATGGCAAACGTTGTTTAGAATCAAGCCTCAAGGTGTTTTTCACATATCTCTTCATTGATACATCGTTCTTGGACACATGCTTTCTCTCCTGAATCCCAGGAGAAAATGACCGCACCTGAAGATTACGCACAAATTTAGACAAAGGACACCGGGCGGACCTCTGGAAAATGTAGTCTCTTATGGCCAATCTTCCAATGATATGCCTACAAATACGTCACAATGCTGCTAAGACCTTGGGCGAACGACAGAAAGTGTAGGCTCATTCCTTGCGCAATCACAGCTATATAAGGAGAGAATGGAAAACAGAGCTTCAGAAATTCTGCTAATTCCTGGGTGATGCATCATCTTGGTTTCGCCTGTAGAATGAGTTCTGGGGCACTTACAGACAAAATCTTTGCAGATTCTGAAACTTCAGAGTGTTTTCTTTCCAAAACTGTCAAGAATATGCATAGTCGAGCATCTTTTCGTGACAAAATATCGCGCTTAAAACGGGAACGTTTTTTATCCAAAAATGAAATAGCGCCCCTAGAGCTCTAAGAGGTTAAGAACAAGTTCTTATTTCCAATGACGTCCTAGGAACAGTGGGTTAACTGCCTGTTCAGGGGCAGAAAGACAGATTTGTACCTTGTCAGCTCAGGGGTTTGAACTTGCAACCTTCCGGTTCCAACGCTCTAACCACTAGGCTACCCTGCCGCCCCAAGTGAAGTGAAGAGAAGTGAGTCCTGACCCCTAACCCCTGACCCCTAACCCCTGACCCTCCCTACCCTTCTGGTCTAACATGACTGGCATGAGTGAGGAGAAGTCAGTCCTAACCCCTGACCCTTAACCCCTGACCCTCCCTACCCTTCTGGTCTAACATGACTGGCATGAGTGAGGAGAAGTCAGTCCTAACCCCTGACCCTTAACCCCTGACCCTCCCTACCCTTCTGGTGTAACATGACTGGCATGAGCGAAGAGAAGTGAGTCGTAACCCCTGACTCCTAACCCCTGACCCTCCCTACCCTTCTGGTCTAACATGACTGGCATGAGTGAAGAGAAGTGAGTTCTAACCCCTGACCCCTGACCCTCCCTACCCTTCTGGTCTAACATGACTGGCATGAGCGAAGAGAAGTGAGTCGTAACCCCTGACCCCTGACCCTCCCTACCCTTCTGGTCTAACATGACTGGCATGATTGAAGAGAAGTGATTCGTAACCCCTGACCCCTAACCCCTGACCCTCCCTACCCTTCTGGTCTAACATGACTGGCATGAGTGAAGAGAAGTGAGTCCTAACCCCTGACCCCTAACCCCTGACCCTCCCTACCCTTCTGTTCTAACATGACTGGCATGATTGAAGAGAAGTGATTCGTAACCCCTGACCCCTAACCCCTGACCCTCCCTACCCTTCTGGTCTAACATGACTGGCATGAGTGAAGAGAAGTGAGTCCTAACCCCTGACCCCTAACCCCTGACCCTCCCTACCCTTCTGGTCTAACATGACTGGCATGAGTGAAGAGAAGTGAGTTCTAACCCCTGACCCCTGACCCTCCCTAACCTTCTGGTCTAAGATGACTGGCATGAGTGAAGAGAAGTGAGTCCTAACCCCTGACCCCTAACCCCTGACCCTCCCTACCCTTCTGTTCTAACATGACTGGCATGATTGAAGAGAAGTGATTCGTAACCCCTGACCCCTAACCCCTGACCCTCCCTACCCTTCTGGTCTAACATGACTGGCATGAGTGAAGAGAAGTGAGTCCTAACCCCTGACCCCTAACCCCTGACCCTCCCTACCCTTCTGGTCTAACATGACTGGCATGATTGAAGAGAAGTGATTCGTAACCCCTGACCCCTAACCCCTGACGCTCCCTACCCTTCTGGTCTAACATGACTGGCATGAGCGAAGAGAAGTGAGTTCTAACCCCTGACCCGTAACCTCTGACCCTCCCTACCCTTCTGGTCTAACATGACTGGCATGAGTGAAGAGAAGTGAGTCGTAACCCCTGACCCCTAACCCCTGACCCTTCCTACCCTTCTGGTCTAACATGACTGGCATGAGTGAAGAGAATTAAGTCCTAACCCCTGACCCCTAACCCCTGACCCTCCCTACCCTTCTGGTCTAACATGACTGGCATGAGCGAAGAGAAGTGAGTCCTAACCCCTGACCCCTAACCCCTGACCCTCCGTACCCTTCTCTTCTAACATGACTGGCATGATTGAAGAGAAGTGATTCATAACCCCTGACCCCTAACCCCTTACCCTCCCTTCCCTTCTGTTCTAACATGACTGGCATGATTGATGAGAAGTGATTCGTAACCCCTGACCCCTAACCCCTGACCCTCCCTACTCTTCTGGTCTAACATGACTGGCATGAGTGAAGAGAAGTGAGTTCTAACCACTGACCCCTGACCCTCCCTAACCTTCTGGTCTAAGATGACTGGCATGAGTGAAGAGAAGTGAGTCCTAACCCCTGACCCCTAACCCCTGACCCTCCCTACCCTTCTGTTCTAACATGACTGGTATGATTGAAGAGAAGTGATTCGTAACCCCTGACCCCTAACCCCTGACCCTCCCTACCCTTCTGGTCTAACATGACTGGCATGAGTGAAGAGAAGTGAGTCCTAACCCCTGACCCCTAACCCCTGACCCTCCCTACCCTTCTGGTCTAACATGACTGGCATGAGCGAAGAGAAGTCAGTCGTAACCCCTGACCCTCCCTACCCTTCTGGTCTAACATGACTGGCATGAGTGAAGAGAAGTGAGTCCTAACCCCTGACCCCTAACCCCTGACCCTCTCTACCCTTCTGGTCTAACATGACTGGCATGAGTGAAGAGAAGTGAGTCCTAACCCTTGACCCCTAACCCCTGACCCTCCCTACCCTTCTGGTCTAACATGACTGGCATGAGTGAAGAGAAGTGAGTCCTAACCCCTGACCCCTAACCCCTGACCCTCCTCCCTACCCTTCTGGTCTAACATGACCAGAAGGGTCACTGACTCATTCATATCAATTAACTCATATACTCAGACAGCATTTTTCTGTATGTTCAGTTCTGTTGAGATATGTTATCCCAGCTCTAGACTTCTTCTTCTACACGGCACCAAGCTGGAGGATCCCCAGATAATCATTGCTTTATATGGACCATAACAGTTATCATAAAATTATATCTCTCTCTCCCTCTCCTCTCTCTCCCTGCCCTCCTCTCTCCCCTCCTCTCTCCCCTACTCCCTCTCCCCTCCTCTCTCCCCTGCCCTCCTCTCTCCCCCACCCTCTTCTCTCTCCCCCTTCTCTCTCCCCTCCCCTCCTCTCTCCCCCCTCTCCTCCTCTCTCTCCCCTCCCCCCTCTCCTCTCTCTCCTCTCTCTCTCCCCCCTCTCCCCTCCCCCTCTCTCCCCTTCTCTCTCTCCCCCCTTCTCTCTCCCCCTCTCCCCTCCTCTTTCCCCCTCTCTCCCCCCTTCTCTCTCCCCTCCCCTCCTCTCTCCCCCCTCTCCTCCTCTCTCTCCCCTCCCCCCTCACCTCTCTATCCCCCGTCTCCCCTCCCCCTCTCCCCTCCCCTTCTCTCTCTCCCCCCTTCTCTCTCCCCCTTCTCTCTCCCCCTCTCCCCTCCTCTTTCCCCCTCTCTCCCCCCTTCTCTCTCCCCTCCCCTCCTCTCTCCCCCCTCTCCTCCTCTCTCTCCCCTCCCCCTCTCCTCTCTCTCCCCCCTCTCCCCTCCCCCTCTCCCCTCCTCTTCTCTCTCTCCCCCTTCTCTCTCCCCCACCCTCCTCTCTCTTCAGACTGAAGGACCTGGGGCTAGAACAGTTCTCCGTATCGATGCTCTTCACACGTATCTTCATCCCCACCTCCTTCCTCCTAGTGTGTATCCTCCACCTTCACTACTTCCACGACCGCTTCCTGTTGCTCACTGACCTGAAGGCTGTGGCCCAAAAACAGGACAGCACCATCTACAGGTGAGACTGGGGGACTGACTGTGTTAGCCCCCTGAGATAAAGTTTAGGACTAGGTGTCAATACAGGGAGATAACATGAGTCGGGGATTTGAACCCTGTGTTGGCTGAAGTTCTTAATGTGGGGGAGCTAACACGAGTCACAGCTGCATTTCCAGATGAGCTGTGTTTGTGACTGGGGTACGAACCCCGGTACGCCTCTAGACTGTGTTAACCCACTGAGCTTAAGTCTAGGTGTTTGTGTGAGAGAGCTAACAGCAGTTCCTGATGAACTGACCAGCGATCTTTCAACACATTAGACTAGAGTTTGGATTGGCTGGATGTTTTTTTTATCATGTTTATCATTTTACTTTGTTCTCTCTAATGTATAAGACCTACAGAGAAATGCTGGAGATGTAGTGGTCTGTGTTAATGTCTTGTCTTCATGTTCTATAGTAGCCTCCTTCATGTTCTAGTAGCCTCCATTCATGTTCTAGTAGCCTCCATTCATGTTCTAGTAGCCTCCTTCATGTTCTAGTAGCCTCGTCCATGTTCTAGTAGCCTCCTTCATGTTCTAGTAGCCTCCTTCATGTTCTAGTAGCCTCCTCCATGTTCTAGTAGCCTCCTCCATGTTCTAGTAGCCTCCTCCATGTTCTAGTAGCCTCCTTCATGTTCTAGTAGCCTCCTTCATGTTCTAGTAGCCTCCTTCATGTTCTAGTAGCCTCCTTCATGTTCTAGTAGCCTCCTTCATGTTCTAGTAGCCTCCTTCATGTTCTAGTAGCCTCCTTCATGTTCTAGTAGCCTCCTTCATGTTCCCACTTGCTTCTCATCCTATTCTCTTTAATCTACTGCCATCTGTCATCTCTCCTCCTCCTCTGCCATCTGCCATCTCTCCATTCCTACCTCTCCTCACACAGTCATGCTAAAGTCAATGGTCGCGTGTATCTGATCATGAACAGGTAGGAGGACCTGCTCGCCTTTCATCCATCCTGTCGCATCCATCCATCACTGTTTGACTTCCCTCCCTCTTCTTCACTCATGCTCTCCTTTGGTCAACTCTTCTCCTCCCTCTACCTCCCCACCTCCTCTCCATCTCTCCTCTCTCATCCACCTCTCTATCTCTCCTCTCTCATCCATCTCTCCATCTCTCCCCTCTCATCCACCTCTCCACCTCTCCTCTCTCATCCATCTCTCCATCTCTCCCCTCTCATCCACCTCTCCACCTCTCCATCTCCTCTCTACCTCTCCTCTCTCATCCATCTCTCCCCTCTCATCCACCTCTCCATCTCTCCCCTCTCATCTACCTCTCCATCTCTCCCCTCTCATCCACCTCTCCATCTCATCACTCCATCTCTCCTCTCTCATCCATCTCTCCATCTCTCCCCTCTCATCCACCTCTCCATCTCCTCTCCACCTCTCTTCTCATCCTCTATACCTCTGGTCCTCCGGTCTTCCAAGCATCTAAACACGCCTGTCTTTCCCTGCTCGGGTACCTAATTTCCCTGTGAAACTTGCTCCTACAGTTCTGTCCGTTTGGTTTAATGGTAAACCAATATTTGAATTTGGGGGGGGGGGGGGGGGCGGGGGTTTGCTTCGACAGGTCATGTTAGAAACGTATGTGAAAAATTCTGTTCTATTTTGGTTTCTGCCTCTTTGTGTTTCTTTGGATGACCAATTTGATTTGTGGACGCTTCTTCTTGATACCCACAACCCCCCTCTCCTCTATAGCTAACTTCTCTGCCAGTTTATCCTCATTAAAAGTCTCTTCTTTCCAGCATGTCCTGACTTGGTATTAAAAGACACCACCTTTCCTCTTCAGAACCAATCCCCTCCACTCTTTTCCTAGTTCCTCTGCAGCCTGTGGTAGCAACTTGTAACCCTATTGGTCGCTAACCTACCCTGTGTCTGTCAATCTACTTTTTGCTGTGGATCTCCCTCTCTCTCTGTGTTGATCTCCCTCTCTCTCTCTGTCTGTGTGGATCTCCCTCTCTCTCTCTTTGTGTGGATCTCCCTCTCTCTCTCTGTATTGATCTCCCTCTCTCTCTCTGTGTTGATCTCCCCCTCTCTCTCTGTGTTGATCTCCCTCTCTCTCTCTGTGTTGATCTCCCTCTCTCTCTCTGTGTTGATCTCCCTCTCTCTGTGTTGATCTCCCTCTCTCTGTGTTGATCTCCCTCTCTCTCTTTATTGATCTCTCTCTCTCTCTCTCTCCCTCTCTCTCTGTGTTGATCTCTCTCTCTCCCTCTCTCTCTGTGTTGATCTCTCTCTCTCTCTCTCTCTCTCTCTCAATTCAATTCAATTCAAGGGGCTTTATTGGCATGGGAAACATGTGTTAACATTGCCAAAGCAAGTGAGGTAGATAATATACAAATATATACAAATAATATCTCTCTCTCACTCTGTTGATCTCTCTCTCTATTCAATTAAATTCCAATGGCTTTATTGTCATGGGAAACATATCTTTCCATATAGATAATAAACTAAAGTGATTTAAAACAATATAAAATTAACAGTAAACATTACACAGAAGATGCAAAGGAATTGAGACGTTTCAAATGTCATATTATTTCTATATACAGTGTTGTAATGATGTGCAAATAGTTAAAGTACAAAATGGAAAATAATAAATATAAATATGGGTGGTATTTACAATGGTGTTTGTTCTTCACTGGTTGACCTGGTTGACCTCGTGCTGCTGTGATGGCAAACTGTGGAATTTCACCCAGTAGATATGGGAGTTTATCAAAATTGGATTTCGAATTCTTTGTGGATCTGTGTAATCTGAGGGAAATATGTATCTCTAATATGGCCATACATTGGGCAGGAGGTTAGGAAGTGCAGCTCAGTTTCCACCTCGTTTTGTGGGCAGTGAGCACATAGCCTGTCTTCTCTTGAGAGTCAGGTTTCTGTTTAGGACCAAATAGCAT
The DNA here is from genome assembly GCF_013265735.2 of Oncorhynchus mykiss. NCBI lineage: Eukaryota > Metazoa > Chordata > Actinopteri > Salmoniformes > Salmonidae > Oncorhynchus > Oncorhynchus mykiss. Next base: position 88,481,636 of record NC_048572.1, on the reverse strand, counting down.
TCTAGTTTGCTCTGTTTTTTTTGTTAATTCTTTCCAATGTGTCAAGTAATTATCTTTTTGTTTTCTCATGATTTGGTTGGGTCTAATTGTGCTTCTGTCCCAGGGCTCTGTGGGGTCTGTTTGTGTTTGTGAACAGAGCCCCAAGACCAGTTTGCTTAGGGGACTCTTCTCCAGGTTGATCTCTCTGTAGGTGATGGCTTTGTTCTGGAAGGTTTGGGAATCACTTCCTTTTAGGTGGTTGTAGAATTTAACAGCTCTTTCCTAGATTTTGATAATTAGTGGGTTTAGGCCTAATTCTGCTCTGCATGCATTATTTGGTGTTCTACGGTGTACACTGTTTAGGCTGAGGTATGTTTTGTTGTTTTGTCTGCTCTAGGGCAACGGTGTCTAGATGGAATTTGTATTTGTGGTCCTGGCGACTGGACCTTTTTTGGAACACCATTATTTTTGTCTTACTTAGATTTACTGTCAGGGCCCAGGCCCTGACAGAATCTGTGCAGAAGATCTAGGTACTGCTGTAGGCCCTCCTTGGTTGGTGACAGAAGCACCAGATCACCAGCAAACAGCAGACATTTGACTTCGGATTCTAGCAGGGGGAGGCCGGGTGCTGCAGACTTTTCTAGTGCCCGCGCCAATTCGTTGATATATATGTTGAAGAGGGTGGGGCTTAAGCTGCATCCCTGTCTCAGCCCACGGCCCTGTGGAAAGAAATGTGTGTTTTTTTTTACAATTTAACCGCACACTTGTTGTTTGTGTTCATGATTTTATAATGTCGTATGTTTTTCCCCCAACATCACTTTGTATCAATTTGCGGTTTCTTATTCAAACAATTTGTTGTTGTTTAGGTGAAAATGTTTAGATTTGATGGGGAAGCTGAGAGGTCAAATATCCTGTTTAGGTTTTCACATTACTTGTGCAAATGTTGTTAGCATGGAGAGAAAGACAGGATATAGAGAGAGGTAGACACAGTGAGGGAGGTGTAGATAACTCTCTGTGTTGGTTTGTTTAGTGTTTTCCAATTTTCCCTGAAGGGGTTATATTCTATGGATTCTTCAATTACATTGAGCTGATTTCTGATGTACTGAACCTCCTTTTTCCGAAGTGTATTTCTGTATTGTTTTAGTGATTCACTATAATGAAGGCGTAGACTCTCTGGGTCTATGTTTTTGGTTGGACAGGATTCTCAATTTCTTTCTTAGGTTTTTTGCATTCTTCATCAAACCATTTGTCATTGATGTTCATTTTCTTAGGTTGTCTGCTTGATTTGAAAGGGAAGCTGAGAGGTCAAATATACTGTTTAGGTTTTCTCCTGCCAAGTTTACACCTTCACTATGACAGTGAAATGTTTTGTCCAGGAAGTTGTCTAAAAGGGATTTAATTTGTTGTTGCCTAATTGTGTTTTGGTAGGTTTCCAAACTACATTCCTTCCATCTATAGCATTTCTTAATATTATTCAGTTATTTTGGCTTTGATGCCTCATGATTGAGTATTGCTCTGTTTAAGTAGACTGTGATTTTGCTGTGGTCTGATAGGGGTGTCAGTGGGCTGACTGTGATCTGCTAGGGGTGTCAGTGGGCTGACTGTGATCTGATAGGGGTGTCAGTGGGCTGACTGTGATCTGATAGGGGTGTCAGTGGGGTGGGGTGTCAGTGGGCTGACTGTGATCTGATAGGGGCGTTGATGGGCTGACTGTGATCTGATAGGGGTGTCAGTGGGCTGACTGTGGTCTGATAGGGGTGTCAGTGGGGTGGGGTGTCAGTGGGCTGACTGTGATCTGATAGGGGTGTCGGTGGGCTGACAGTGAACGCTCTGAGAGACTCTGGGTTGAGGTCAGTGATAAAGTAGTCTACAGTACTACTGCCAATAGATGAGCTATAGGTGTACCTACAATAGGAGTCCCCTCGAAGCTTACCATTGACTATGTATATACCCAGCGTGCGACAGAGCTGCAGGAGTTGTGACCCGTTTTTGTTGGTTATGTTGTCATAGTTGTGCCTAGGGGGGCATATGTGGGAGGGAATGCTGTCACCTCCAGGAAGGTGTTTGTCCCCCTGTGTGCTGAGGGTGTCAGGTTCTTGTCCAGTTGTGGCATTTAGGTCGCCACAGACTAGTAGATGTCCCTGGGCCTGGAAATGATTGATTTCCCCCTCCAGGATGGAGAAGCTGTCTTCATTAAAGTATGGGGATTCTAGTTGGGGGATATAGGTAGCACACAGGAGGACATTTGTCTCTGTTAAGATAATTTCCTTTTCAATTTCTAGCCAAATGTAAAATGTTCCTGTTTTGATTAATTTAATGGAGTAAGTTAGGTCTGCTCTATACCAAATTAGCATACCCCCTGAGTCCCTTCCCTGTTTCACACCTGGTAGTTTGGTGGATGGGACTACCGGCTCTCTGTAACCTAGAGGGCAACCAGTGGGTCCGTCTCCTCTATACCAGGTTTCTTGCAGGATGACTCCTTCTCTCTCTCCCTCTCTCTCTCTCTCTCCCCCCCCCTCTCTCTCTCTGTCTCTGTCTCTCTCTCTCTGTCCCTCTCTCTCCTTCCCCCTCTCTCTCGCTCCCCCCCCCCCTCTCTCTCTCTCCCTCTCTCTCCCTCTCTCTGTCTCTGTCTCTCTCCCTCTCTCTCCCTCCCTCTCTCTCTCTCTGTGTTTCTCTCCTGTGTTGTTCACTCTCTTGTTGTTGACCTCTCTCTCTCTCTCTCTCTCTCTCTCTCTGTCTCTCTCTCTCTCTCTCTCTCTCTCTGTGTCTCTCTCCTGTGTTGTTCACTCTCTTGTTGTTGACCTCTCTCTCTCTCTCTCTCTCTCTCTCTCTCTCTGTCTCTCTCTGTCTCTCTCTCTCTCTCTCTCTCTCTCTCTCTCTGTCTCTCTCTCTCTCTCTCTCCCCCCCCCCCTCTCTCTCTCTGTCTCTGTCTCTCTCTCTCTGTCCCTCTCTCTCCCTCCCCCTCTCTCTCGCTCCCCCCCTCTCTCTCTCTCCCTCTCTCTCCCTCTCTCTGTCTCTGTCTCTCTCCCTCTCTCTCCCTCCCTCTATCTCTCTCTGTGTCTCTCTCCTGTGTTGTTCACTCTCTTGTTGTTGACCTCTCTCTGTCTCTGTCTCTCTCTCTCTCTGTCTCTGTCTCTGTCTCTGTCTCTGTCTCTGTCTCTGTCTCTGTCTCTGTCTCTCTCTCTCTCTCTCTCTCTCTCTCTGTCTCTGTCTCTGTCTCTCTCTCTCTCTCTCTCTCTCTCTCTCTCTCTCTCTGTCTCTCTCTGTCTCTGTCTCTCTCTCTCTCTCTCTCTCTCTCTCTCTCTCTCTTGTTGTTGACCTCTCTCTCCCTCTCTCTGTCTCTGTCTCTCTCTCTCTCTCTCTCTCTCTGTCTCTGTCTCTGTCTCTCTCTCTCTCTCTCTCTCTCTCTCTCTCTCTCTCTCTTGTTGTTGACCTCTCTCTCTCTCTCTCTCTCTCTCTCTCTCTCTCTCGTTGTTGACCTCTTTCTCTCTGTAACATGTTATCTGAGCAGCATCAAGCAACACATTTCCTCTCCACAGAGCAAGTAAGTCTAAACCCATCAAGACATGAAATGAAATGCCTCGCCCTGACATGTAGCCATTTCCTGCAAGCCAACCCTGACCTCTAACCTGACCTCCAACCTCAACCTATAACTCCCATTGCCTGAGACTCAGTTTAGGGATTTGCATCCCAATTGGCTACCTATTCCCTATAAAGTGTGCTACCTTTGACCTGGGTAGGGTAGTACACTTTATAGGGAATAGGGTGTCATTTCAATGTGCAGGTGTCCATGCTTCCCTCCCTGTTCTCCTATTACCATTGATCTGTATTGAGAGACGATGATTCCTGAGAATCTGAGGACTTTTATTTTGAAGAATGCCAGTCAGAGGAATGTGCTTATTGCTTTTCTATTAAACAGTCAGCTGCTAGCGGACACCCACGGCCGGAACAACTGCTTGATATGAGGCCCTTTGGGAAAGAAGTGTGTGTGTGTGTGGTGCCTGTGTTTGTTTGTGTGTGTGTGTGTGTGTGTGTACGTGTGTAGTGCCTGTGTTTGTTTGTGTGTGTGTGTGTGTGTGTGTGGTGTTTGTGTGTGTGTGTGTGTGTAGTGCCTGTGTTTGTGTGTGTGTGTGTGTGTGTGTATGTGTGTGTCTGTGTTTGTGTGTGTTAGGGTTGGGCGATATTACAGCATTGATTGACGATGATTGACAGCCATCGTCGATGTTAACAACATCTTAATGTGACAGATGATGGTTGACCCTATTTGAACTGGACTGGTGTAGAGCAGTAATTAACAGTCTTACAGCACACAACTGGTGTAGAGGACACGGTAGAAGGACAGATTCTCACAGGACACCTTAGTGAAGGACAGATTCTCACAGGACACCTTAGTGAAGGACAGATTCTCACAGGACACGGTAGTGCAGGACAGATTCTCATAGGACACCTTAGTGAAGGACAGATTCTCACAGAACACGGTAGTGCAGGACAGTAGGACAGCACACAGCAGGACAGCAGGACAGCAGGACAGTAGGACAGTAGGACAGCAGGACAGTAAACAGCAGGACAGTAGGACAAGAGGACAGTATACAGTAGGACAGTAGGACAGCAGGACAGTATACAGCAGGACAGTATACAGCAGGACAGCACACAGCAGGACAGTACACAGCAGGACAGTACACAGTAGGACAGTAGGACAGCAGGACAGTATACAGCAGGACAGTATACAGCAGGACAGTATACAGCAGGACAGTAGGACAGTAGGACAGCAGGACAGTATACAGCAGGACAGTATACAGCAGGACAGTATACAGCAGGACAGCACACAGCAGGACAGTACACAGCAGGACAGTACACAGTAGGACAGTAGGACAGCAGGAAAGTATACAGCAGGACAGTATAAAGCAGGACAGTATACAGCAAGACAGTATACAGCAGGACAGCAGGACAGTAGGACAGTAGGACAGCAGGACAGTATACAGTAGGACAGTATACAGCAGGACAGTATACAGCAGGACAGTATACAGCAGGACAGTAGGACAGTAGGACAGCAGGACAGTATACAGCAGGACAGTATACAGCAGGACAGCACACAGCAGGACAGTACACAGCAGGATAGTACACAGTAGGACAGTAGGACAGCAGACAGTATACAGTAGGACAGTATACAGCAGGACAGTACACAGCAGGACAGTACACAGTAGGACAGTAGGACAGCAGACAGTATACAGTAGGACAGTATACAGCAGGACAGTATACAGCAGGACAGTATACAACAGGACAGCAGGACAGTAGGACAGTAGGACAGCAGGACAGTAGGACAGCAGGACAGTATACAGCAGGACAGCACACAGCAGGACAGTACACAGCAGGACAGTACACAGAAGGACAGTAGGACAGCATACAGTATACAGTAGGACAGTATACAGCAGGACAGTATACAGCAGGACAGCAGGACAGCGGGACAGTAGGACAGTATACATCAGGACAGTAGGAAAGTATACAGTAGGACAGTATACAGCAGGACAGTAGGACAGTATACACCAGGACAGTAGGACAGTATACACCAGGACAGTAGGACAGTAGGACAGTATACAGCAGGACAGTATACAGCAGGACAGTACACAGAAGGACAGAAGGACAGTATACAGCAGGACAGTAGGACAGCAGGACAGTAGGACAGCAGGACAGTAGGACAGTATACAGCAGGACAGTAGGACAGTATACAGTAGGACAGTATACACCAGGACAGTAGGACAGTATACAGCAGGACAGTATACAGCAGGACAGTACACAGAAGGACAGAAGGACAGTATACAGCAGGACAGTAGGACAGCAGGACAGTAGGAAAGCAGGACAGTAGGACAGTATACAGCAGGACAGTAGGACAGTATACAGTAGGACAGTACACAGTAGGACAGTATACAGTAGGACAGTATACAGCAGGACAGTATACAGCAGGACAGTAGGACAGTAGGACAGTATACAGCAGGACAGTAGGACAGTATACAGCAGGACAGTAGGACAGTATACAGTAGGACAGTATTCAGCAGGACAGTATACAGTAGGACAGTACACAGCAGGACAGTACACAGTAGGACAGTAGGACAGTAGGACAGCAGGACAGTATACAGCAGAACAGTAGGACAGTAGGACAGTATACAGCAGGACAGTAGGACAGCAGGACAGTATACAGCAGGACAGTATACAGCAGGACAGCAGGACAGTAGGACAGCAGGACAGCAGGACAGTATACAGCTGGACAGTAGGACAGTAGGACAGTATACAGCAGGACAGTAGGACAGCAGGACAGTAGGAGTGTAGGACAGCAGGACAGTAGGACAGCAGGACAGTAGGACAGCAGGACAGTAGGACAGTAGGACAGCAGGACAGTAAACAGCAGGACAGTAGGACAGTAGGACAAGAGGACAGTATACAGCAGGACAGTAGGACAGTATACAGCAGGACAGTATACAGTAGGACAGTAGGACAGTATACAGCAGGACAGTACACAGCAGGACAGTACACAGCAGGACAGTATACAGTATGAGAGTATACAGTAGGACAGTATACAGCAGGACAGTAGGACAGTAGGACAGTAGGACAGTATACAGCAGGACAGCATACAGTAGGACAGTATACAGTAGGACAGTATACAGCAGGACAGTATACAGTAGGACAGTATACAGTAGGACAGTATACAGCAGGACAGTATACAGCAGGACAGTATACAGTAGGACAGTATACAGCAGGACAGTAGGACAGTATGCAGTAGGACAGTATACAGCAGGACAGTATACAGTAGGACAGTATACAGCAGGACAGTATACAGCAGGACAGTATACAGTAGGACAGTATACAGCAGGAGAGTACACAGAAGGACAGAAGGACATTCAATTAGTTTAGACAATAGCCTCAACCTATGAATGTAGACCAGGTTATCCCAAACTGGGGTACACGGAAATGCAACCTATGAATGTAGACCAGGTTATCCCAAACTGGGGTACATGGAAATGCAACCCATGAATGTAGACCAGGTTATCCCAAACTGGGGTACATGGAAATGCAACCTATGAATGTAGACCAGGTTATCCCAAACTGGGGTACATGGAAATGCAACCTATGAATGTAGACCAGGTTATCCCAAACTGGGGTACATGGAAATGCAACCTATGAATGTAGACCAGGTTATCCCAAACTGGGGTACATGGAAATGCAACCCATGAATGTAGACCAGGTTATCCCAAACTGGGGTACATGGAAATGCAGCCCATGAATGTAGACCAGGTTATCCCAAACTGGGGTACATGGAAATGCAACCCATGAATGTAGACCAGGTTATCCCAAACTGGGGTACATGGAAATGCAACCTATGAATGTAGACCAGGTTATCCCAAACTGGGGTACATGGAAATGAAACCTATGAATGTAGACCAGGTTATCCCAAACTGGGGTACATGGAAATGCAACCTATGAATGTAGACCAGGTTATCCCAAACTGGGGTACACGGAAATGCAGCCCATGAATGTAGACCAGGTTATCCCAAACTGGGGTACATGGAAATGCAACCCATGAATGTAGACCAGGTTATCCCAAACTGGGGTACACGGAAATGCAACCTATGAATGTAGACCAGGTTATCCCAAACTGGGGTACATAGAAATGCAACCTATGAATGTAGACCAGGTTATCCCAAACTGGGGTACATGGAAATGCAACCTATGAATGTAGACCAGGTTATCCCAAACTGGGGTACATGGAAATGCAACCTATGAATGTAGACCAGGTTATCCCAAACTGGGGTACATGGAAATGCAACCCATGAATGTAGACCAGGTTATCCCAAACTGGGGTACATGGAAATGCAGCCCATGAATGTAGACCAGGTTATCCCAAACTGGGGTACATGGAAATGCAACCTATGAATGTAGACCAGGTTATCCCAAACTGGGGTACATGGAAATGCAACCTATGAATGTAGACCAGGTTATCCCAAACTGGGGTACATGGAAATGCAACCTATGAATATAGACCAGGTTATCCCAAACTGGGGTACATGGAAATGCAACCTATGAATGTAGACCAGGTTATCCCAAACTGGGGTACATGGAAATGCAACCTATGAATGTAGACCAGGTTATCCCAAACTGGGGTACATGGAAATGCAACCTATGAATGTAGACCAGGTTATCCCAAACTGGGGTACATGGAAATGCAACCTATGAATGTAGACCAGGTTATCCCAAACTGGGGTACATGGGAATGCAACCTATGAATGTAGACCAGGTTATCCCAAACTGGGGTACATGGAAATGCAACCCAGGAATGTAGACCAGGTTATCCCAAACTGGGGTACACGGAAATGCAACCTATGAATGTAGACCAGGTTATCCCAAACTGGGGTACATAGAAATGCAACCTATGAATGTAGACCAGGTTATCCCAAACTGGGGTACATGGAAATGCAACCTATGAATGTAGACCAGGTTATCCCAAACTGGGGTACATGGAAATGCAACCTATGAATGTAGACCAGGTTATCCCAAACTGGGGTACATGGAAATGCAACCCATGAATGTAGACCAGGTTATCCCAAACTGGGGTACATGGAAATGCAGCCCATGAATGTAGACCAGGTTATCCCAAACTGGGGTACATGGAAATGCAACCTATGAATGTAGACCAGGTTATCCCAAACTGGGGTACATGGAAATGCAACCTATGAATGTAGACCAGGTTATCCCAAACTGGGGTACATGGAAATGCAACCTATGAATATAGACCAGGTTATCCCAAACTGGGGTACATGGAAATGCAACCTATGAATGTAGACCAGGTTATCCCAAACTGGGGTACATGGAAATGCAACCTATGAATGTAGACCAGGTTATCCCAAACTGGGGTACATGGAAATGCAACCTATGAATGTAGACCAGGTTATCCCAAACTGGGGTACATGGAAATGCAACCTATGAATGTAGACCAGGTTATCCCAAACTGGGGTACATGGGAATGCAACCTATGAATGTAGACCAGGTTATCCCAAACTGGGGTACATGGAAATGCAACCCATGAATGTAGACCAGGTTATCCCAAACTGGGGTACATGGAAATGCAGCCCATGAATGTAGACCAGGTTATCCCAAACTGGGGTACATGGAAATGCAACCTATGAATGTAGACCAGGTTATCCCAAACTGGGGTACATGGAAATGCAACCTATGAATGTAGACCAGGTTATCCCAAACTGGGGTACATGGAAATGCAACCTATGAATATAGACCAGGTTATCCCAAACTGGGGTACATGGAAATGCAACCTATGAATGTAGACCAGGTTATCCCAAACTGGGGTACATGGAAATGCAACCTATGAATGTAGACCAGGTTATCCCAAACTGGGGTACATGGAAATGCAACCTATGAATGTAGACCAGGTTATCCCAAACTGGGGTACACGGAAATGCAGCCCATGAATGTAGACCAGGTTATCCCAAACTGGGGTACATGGAAATGCAACCTATGAATGTAGACCAGGTTATCCCAAACTGGGGTACATGGAAATGCAACCTATGAATGTAGACCAGGTTATCCCAAACTGGGGTACATGGAAATGCAACCTATGAATGTAGACCAGGTTATCCCAAACTGGGGTACATGGAAATGCAACCTATGAATGTAGACCAGGTTATCCCAAACTGGGGTACATGGAAATGCAACCTATGAATGTAGACCAGGTTATCCCAAACTGGGGTACATGGAAATGCAACCTATGAATGTAGACCAGGTTATCCCAAACTGGGGTACATGGAAATGCAACCTATGAATGTAGACCAGGTTATCCCAAACTGGGGTACATGGAAATGCAACCTATGAATGTAGACCAGGTTATCCCAAACTGGGGTACATGGAAATGCAACCTATGAATGTAGACCAGGTTATCCCAAACTGGGGTACATGGGAATGCAACCTATGAATGTAGACCAGGTTATCCCAAACTGGGGTACATGGAAATGCAACCCATGAATGTAGACCAGGTTATCCCAAACTGGGGTACATGGAAATGCAGCCCATGAATGTAGACCAGGTTATCCCAAACTGGGGTACATGGAAATGCAACCTATGAATGTAGACCAGGTTATCCCAAACTGGGGTACATGGAAATGCAACCTATGAATGTAGACCAGGTTATCCCAAACTGGGGTACATGGAAATGCAACCTATGAATATAGACCAGGTTATCCCAAACTGGGGTACATGGAAATGCAACCTATGAATGTAGACCAGGTTATCCCAAACTGGGGTACATGGAAATGCAACCTATGAATGTAGACCAGGTTATCCCAAACTGGGGTACATGGAAATGCAACCTATGAATGTAGACCAGGTTATCCCAAACTGGGGTACACGGAAATGCAGCCCATGAATGTAGACCAGGTTATCCCAAACTGGGGTACATGGAAATGCAACCTATGAATGTAGACCAGGTTATCCCAAACTGGGGTACATGGAAATGCAACCTATGAATGTAGACCAGGTTATCCCAAACTGGGGTACATGGAAATGCAACCTATGAATGTAGACCAGGTTATCCCAAACTGGGGTACATGGAAATGCAACCTATGAATGTAGACCAGGTTATCCCAAACTGGGGTACATGGAAATGCAACCTATGAAATTAGACCAGGTTATCCCAAACTGGGGTACATGGAAATGCAACCTATGAATGTAGACCAGGTTATCCCAAACTGGGGTACATGGAAATGCAACCTATGAATGTAGACCAGGTTATCCCAAACTGGGGTACATGGAAATGCAACCTATGAATGTAGACCAGGTTATCCCAAACTGGGGTACATGGAAATGCAACCTATGAATGTAGACCAGGTTATCCCAAACTGGGGTACATGGAAATGCAACCTATGAATGTAGACCAGGTTATCCCAAACTGGGGACACGGAAATGCAACCTATGAAATTAGACCAGGTTATCCCAAACTGGGGTACATGGAAATGCAACCTATGAATGTAGACCAGGTTATCCCAAACTGGGGACATGGAAATGCAACCTATGAATGTAGACCAGGTTATCCCAAACTGGGGTACATGGAAATGCAACCTATGAATGTAGACCAGGTTATCCCAAACTGGGGTACATGGAAATGCAGCCTATGAATTTAGACCAGGTTATCCCAAACTGGGGTACATGGAAATGCAACCTATGAATGTAGACCAGGTTATCCCAAACTGGGGACATGGAAATGCAACCTATGAATGTAGACCAGGTTATCCCAAACTGGGGACATGGAAATGCAACCTATGAATGTAGACCAGGTTATCCCAAACTGGGGACATGGAAATGCAACCTATGAATGTAGACCAGGTTATCCCAAACTGGGGTACATGGAAATGCAACCTATGAATGTAGACCAGGTTATCCCAAACTGGGGTACATGGAAATGCAACCTATGAATGTAGACCAGGTTATCCCAAACTGGGGTACACGGAAATGCAACCTATGAATGTAGACCAGGTTATCCCAAACTGGGGTACATGGAAATGCAACCTATGAATGTAGACCAGGTTATCCCAAACTGGGGTACATGGAAATGCAACCTATGAATGTAGACCAGGTTATCCCAAACTGGGGTACATGGAAATGCAACCTATGAATGTAGACCAGGTTATCCCAAACTGGGGTACATGGAAATGCAACCTATGAATGTAGACCAGGTTATCCCAAACTGGGGTACATGGAAATGCAACCTATGAATGTAGACCAGGTTATCCCAAACTGGGGTACATGGAAATGCAACCTATGAATGTAGACCAGGTTATCCCAAACTGGGGTACACGGAAATGCAGCCTATGAATGTAGACCAGGTTATCCCAAACTGGGGTACATGGACATGCAACCCATGAATGTAGACCAGGTTATCCCAAACTGGGGTACATGGAAATGCAACCTATGAATGTAGACCAGGTTATCCCAAACTGGGGTACATGGAAATGCAACCTATGAATGTAGACCAGGTTATCCCAAACTGGGGTACATGGAAATGCAACCTATGAATGTAGACCAGGTTATCCCAAACTGGGGTACATGGAAATGCAACCTATGAATGTAGACCAGGTTATCCCAAACTGGGGTACATGGAAATGCAGCCTATGAATGTAGACCAGGTTATCCCAAACTGGGGTACATGGAAATGCAGCCCATGAATGTAGACCAGGTTATCCCAAACTGGGGTACATGGAAATACTGTACTTTTCTTTTTACTTTTTTTTTGCTTCACATTTTCAAACTGTTCATTTATATTTTTCAACAGGGATATAGCCTCGTTTCACTGCCAAAAATAAAATTAAACCATCTAATGTTCAGCAAAATAACAACACGATGTCAAATACAGGTAGCCTAGTCAAAATAATTAATATGCAATCATTAACCGTTACTCATCCAATCACATTAACCGTTACTCATCCAATCACATTAACCGTTACTCATCCAATCACATTAACCGTTACTCATCCAATCACATTAACCGTTACTCATCCAATCACATTAACCGTTACTCTCTCGTGGGAATTCCACTAACAGTCTGTATGTAGCCAAACGTAGCTGCTGCTCATGTTGGTATCTGTACTGATGGTGCAAAAGCCATGACAGGGAGACATAGTTGAGTGGTAACGCGCGTGTAAGCAGTTGCTCCCGACGTCACTTGGGTACACTGCAGAATCCACCGAGAGGCTCTTGGGTACACTGCAGCATCCACCGAGAGGCTCTTGGGTACACTGCAGAATCCACCGAGAGGCTCTTGGGTAGACTGCAGCATCCACCGAGAGGCTCTTGGGTACACTGCAGCATCCACCGAGAGGCTCTTGGGTACACTGCAGCATCCACCAAGAGGCTCTTGGGTAGACTGCAGCATCCACCGAGAGGCTCTTGGGTAGACTGCAGCATCCCCCTAGAGACTCTTGGGTACACTGCAGCATCCCCCTAGAGGCTCTTGGGTACACTGCAGCATCCCCCTAGAGGCTCTTGGGTACACTGCAGCATCCCCCTAGAGGCTCTTGGGTACACTGCAGCATCCCCCTAGAGGCTCTTGGGTACACTGCAGCATCCACCGAGAGGCTCTTGGGTACACTGCAGCATCCACCGAGATGCTCTTGGGTACACTGCAGCATCCACCGAGAGGCTCTTGGGTACACTGCAGCATCCACCAAGAGGCTCTTGGGTAGACTGCAGCATCCACCGAGAGGCTCTTGGGTAGACTGCAGCATCCCCCTAGAGACTCTTGGGTACACTGCAGCATCCCCCTAGAGGCTCTTGGGTACACTGCAGCATCCCCCTAGAGGCTCTTGGGTACACTGCAGCATCCCCCTAGAGGCTCTTGGGTACACTGCAGCATCCACCGAGAGGCTCTTGGGTACACTGCAGCATCCCCCTAGAGACTTTTGGGTACACTGCAGCATCCCCCTAGAGGCTCTTGGGTAGACTGCAGCATCCCCCTAGAGACTCTTGGGTACACTGCAGCATCCCCCTAGAGGCTCTTGGGTACACTGCAGCATCCACCGAGAGACTCTTGGGTACACTGCAGCATCCACCGAGAGGCTCTTGGGTACACTGCAGCATCCCCCTAGAGGCTCTTGGGTACACTGCAGCATCCCCCTAGAGACTCTTGGGTACACTGCAGCATCCACCGAGAGACTCTTGGGTACACTGCAGCATCCACCGAGAGACTCTTGGGTACACTACAGCATCCACCGAGAGGCTCTTGGGTACACTGCAGCATCCACCGAGAGGCTCTTGCTGCCAAGGGAATGCCTGACAGCTTGAAATATGTTTTGAACACCACAGTGAAAACCACAGTGAAAATGCTTAACTTTGTTAAAGCAAGGCCCCTGAACTCTCGTGTATTTCTTTCTTAATTTGTCTGCACTATGCAATGATATCGGCAGCGACCATGTAACGCTTTTACAACATACAGAAGTGCGCTGATTATTAAGGGGCAAAGTATTGACACTTATTTTTGAATTGAGAGACGAGCTTAAAGTTTTTCTTTACTGACCATAATTTTCACTTGTCTGACCGCTTGCATGATGACGAGTTTCTCACACGACTGGCCTATCTGGGTGATGTTTTGTCTCGCCTGAATGATCTCAATCTAGGATTACAGGGACTCTCCACAACTATATTCAATGTGCGGGACAAAATTGAGGCTATGGTTCAGAGGTCGGAGCTCTTCTCTGTCTGCATTAACAAGGACAACACACAGGTCTTTCCATCATTGTTAAAAAAAAATTGTGTGTAAATGATGTCAAGCTTACGGACCATGTCAAATGTGATAGAGGGAAGCACCTGAGTGAACTGGGTGCGCAATTACGCAGGTACTTCCCTGAAACGGACGACACAAACAACTGGATTCCTTATCCCTTTCATGCCCTGCCTCCAGTCCACTTGTTCAGGGGCAGAACCACAGATTTTCACCTTGTCCGCTCGGGGGATCCAATCTTGCAACCACATACATATGTGAGAGTAGATTCTCGTCCACTTACCGAGCCTCATCAAAATTGCAACAAAATTGGATTTTCACAGAACCGCTTGAATCAGAAGCCACTGCCAGGTTTCTGGATTGGGCTGCGCTCAGAGTATCCTGCCTTGGAAAATCGTTGTTAAGACACTGAAGCCCTTTGCAACCACGTAGTTAGGTGAGAGAGTCACTAGCATGAAAACTAAATACAGGCACAGACTGTGTGGAAAATGATTTAAGACTGAGACTCTCTCCAATACAACCCAACATTGCAGAGTTATGTGCATCCTTTCAAGCACACCCTTCTCATTAACCTGTGGTGAGTTATTCACCATTTTAGATGAACAAAGGTTTTATATGTAAGATGTGTAAGATTGTTAAATAAATATCAAAATGATTGATTATTATTATATTATTATTTGTGCTCTGGTCCTATAAGAGCTCTTTGTCACTTCTCACGAGCCGGGTTGTCACAAAAACTCACACTCATCAGTTTAAAACATGTATTGTATAGTGTGTGTGTGTGTGTGTGTGTGTGGCAAGCTTACAATGATGGCAAAACACAACATTTGAGAGTGCGCTGACCCTGGTACTAGAGGGGGTACAGCTGGAGGTTGAATGTTTGAAGTCACTGTTCCATCATGATGTAGTCCTATAACCTCACTACGGTAAGACAGCCTGTTCCTCATCAGACAGTCACACACACACACACACACTATGTTTAATGGGTACAGAATCACGATAGGACGATGGTCGATATCGCCCAACCTTAGAGTGCGTGTGTGTGTGTGTGTGTGTGTGCGTGTGCGTGTGTGTGTGCGTGTGTGCGTGCGTGCGTGCGTGCGTCTGTGTGTGTGTGTGTCTCTCATGAATCTAAACACCATCTCCCTCTCCAGACTGGTACACCAGGATGGAAGCCTGGCTGACATCACCATGCTCAGCATCTCTTCTGGAGAAGGAGTGATACGAGCAGACGACAAGAAAGAGAAGAAGGAGAAGGAGGGAACCCTGGTGGTGGTGATGCAGGAGAAAGAGGGAGGGATGAAGCAGAAAGGAGGACCCCATCAGTCTATAGACCTGCGTCAGTCATTCGGAAAGTCGTTTGAGTTGCATCAGTCGTTCCAGAAGTCGTTTGAGTCCAGTGCAGGGTCGGGCGGGAGTGGCCACTGCAGTGTGGGAACTGAGCCAGATCCCTCCACAGAAAACACTACCTCAGGTACACAGAACACCGTCAGGGCGGCAGGTAGACTAGAGGTTAGAGGCAGGTAGACTAGAGGGGCGGCAGGTAGACTAGTGGGGCGGCAGGTAGACTAGTGGTTAGAGGCAGGTAGACTAGAGGGGCGGCAGGTAGACTAGAGGTTAGAGGCAGGTAGACTAGTGGGGCGGCAGGTAGACTAGAGGTTAGAGGCAGGTAGACTAGTGGGGCGGCAGTTAGACTAGTGGTTAGAGGCAGGTAGACTAGTCATTAGAGGCAGGTAGACTAGTCGTTAGAGGCAGGTAGACTAGTGGTTAGAGGCAGGTAGACTATTGGGGCGGCAGGTAGACTAGAGGTTAGAGGCAGGTAGACTAGTGGGGCGGCAGTTAGACTAGTGGTTAGAGGCAGGTAGACTAGTCATTAGAGGCAGGTAGACTAGTCGTTAGAGGCAGGTAGACTAGTGGTTAGAGGCAGGTAGACTTTTGGGGCGGCAGGTAGACTAGAGGTTAGAGGCAGGTAGACTAGTGGGGCGGCAGGTAGACTAGAGGTTAGAGGCAGGTAGACTAGTGGGGCGGCAGGTAGACTAGAGGTTAGAGGCAGGTAGACTAGTGGGGCGGCAGGTAGACTAGAGGTTAGAGGCAGGTAGACTAGTGGGGCGGCAGTTAGACTAGTGGTTAGAGGCAGGTAGACTAGTCATTGGCGGCAGGTAGACTAGAGGTTAGAGGCAGGTAGACTAGAGGGGCGGCAGGTAGACTAGTGGGGCGGCAGGTAGACTAGTGGTTAGAGGCAGGTAGACTAGAGGGGCGGCAGGTAGACTAGAGGTTAGAGGCAGGTAGACTAGTGGGGCGGCAGGTAGACTAGAGGTTAGAGGCAGGTAGACTAGTGGGGCGGCAGTTAGACTAGTGGTTAGAGGCAGGTAGACTAGTCATTAGAGGCAGGTAGACTAGTCGTTAGAGGCAGGTAGACTAGTGGTTAGAGGCAGGTAGACTATTGGGGCGGCAGGTAGACTAGAGGTTAGAGGCAGGTAGACTAGTGGGGCGGCAGTTAGACTAGTGGTTAGAGGCAGGTAGACTAGTCATTAGAGGCAGGTAGACTAGTCGTTAGAGGCAGGTAGACTAGTGGTTAGAGGCAGGTAGACTTTTGGGGCGGCAGGTAGACTAGAGGTTAGAGGCAGGTAGACTAGTGGGGCGGCAGGTAGACTAGAGGTTAGAGACAGGTAGACTAGTGGGGCGGCAGGTAGACTAGAGGTTAGAGGCAGGTAGACTAGTGGGGCGGCAGGTAGACTAGAGGTTAGAGGCAGGTAGACTAGTGGGGCGGCAGTTAGACTAGTGGTTAGAGGCAGGTAGACTAGTCATTAGAGGCAGGTAGACTAGTCGTTAGAGGCAGGTAGACTAGTGGTTAGAGGCAGGTAGACTATTGGGGCGGCAGGTAGACTAGAGGTTAGAGGCAGGTAGACTAGTGGGGCGGCAGTTAGACTAGTGGTTAGAGGCAGGTAGACTAGTCGTTAGAGGCAGGTAGACTAGTGGTTAGAGGCAGGTAGACTATTGGGGCGGCAGGTAGACTAGAGGTTAGAGGCAGGTAGACTAGTGTGGCGGCAGGTAGACTAGTCGTTAGAGGCAGGTAGACTAGTGTGGAGGCATGTAGACTAGTGGTTAGAGGCAGGTAGACTAGTGGTTAGAGGCAGGTAGACTAGCGGGGCGGCAGGTAGACTAGCGGGGCGGCAGGTAGACTAGTGGGGAGGCAGGTAGACTAGTGGGAGGCAGGTAGACTATTGGGGCGGCAGGTAGACTAGTGGGGAGGCAGGTAGACTAGCGGGGAGGCAGGTAGACTAGTGGGGAGGCAGGTAGACTAGTGGTTAGAGGCAGGTAGACTAGCGGGGAGGCAGGTAGACTAGTGTGACGGCAGGTAGACTAGTGTGGCGGCAGGTAGACTAGTGTGGCGGCAGGTAGACTAGTGGTTAGAGGCAGGTAGACTAGCGGGGAGGCAGGTAGACTAGTGTGACGGCAGGTAGACTAGTGGTTAGAGGCAGGTAGACTAGCGGGGAGGCAGGTAGACTAGTGGGGCGGCAGGTAGACTAGCGGGGAGGCAGGTAGACTAGTGTGGCGGCAGGTAGACTAGTGTGGCGGCAGGTAGACTAGCGGGGCGGCAGGTAGACTAGTGTGACGGCAGGTAGACTAGTGTGGCGGCAGGTAGACTAGTGTGGCGGCAGGTAGACTAGCGGGGCGGCAGGTAGACTAGTGTGACGGCAGGTAGACTAGTGTGACGGCAGGTAGACTAGTGTGGCGGCAGGTAGACTAGTGTGACGGCAGGTAGACTAGTGTGGCGGCAGGTAGACTAGTGTGACGGCAGGTAGACTAGTGTGGCGGCAGGTAGACTAGTGTGGCGGCAGGTAGACTAGTGTGACGGCAGGTAGACTAGTGTGACGGCAGGTAGACTAGTGGGGCGGCAGGTAGACTAGTGGGGCGGCAGGTAGACTAGTGGGGCGGCAGGTAGACTAGTGGGGCGGCAGGTAGACTAGTGTGGCGGCAGGTAGACTAGTGTGACGGCAGGTAGACTAGTGTGACGGCAGGTAGACTAGTGTGGCGGCAGGTAGACTAGCGGGGCGGCAGGTAGACTAGTGTGGCGGCAGGTAGACTAGTGGGGAGGCAGGTAGACTAGTGGGGGGGCAGGTAGACTAGCGAGGAGGCAGGTAGACTAGAGGTTAGAGGCAGGTAGACTAGTGGGGCGGCAGGTAGACTAGAGGTTAGAGGCAGGTAAACTAGTGGGGCGGCAGGTAGACTAGAGGTTAGAGGCAGGTAGACTAGTGGGGCGGCAGGTAGACTAGAGGTTAGAGTTAGGTAGACTAGCGGGCGGCAGGTAGACTAGTGGTTAGAGGCAAGTAGACTAGTGGTTAGAGGCAGGTAGACTAGTGGGGCGGCAGGTAGACTAGCGGGGAGGCAGGTAGACTAGTGGGGCGGCAGGTGGACTAGAGGTTAGAGGCAGGTAGACTAGAGGTTAGAGGCAGGTAGACTAGAGGTTAGAGACAGGTAGACTAGCGGGGAGGCAGGTAGACTAGAGGGGCGGCAGGTGGACTAGAGGGGCGGCAGGTGGACTAGAGGTTAGAGGCAGGTAGACTAGTGGGGAGGCAGGTAGACTAGCGGGGAGGCAGGTAGACTAGAGGGGCGGCAGGTGGACTAGAGGTTAGAGGCAGGTAGACTAGTGGGGCTGCAAGTAGACTAGTGGTTAGAGGCAGGTAGACTAGTCGTTAGAGGCAGGTAGACTAGTCGTTAGAGGCAGTTAGACTAGTGGTTAGAGGCAGGTAGACTAGTGGGGCGGCAGTTAGACTAGAGGTTAGAGGCAGGTAGACTAGTGGGGCGGCTGGTAGACTAGCGGGGCGGCAGGTAGACTAGTGGGGCGGCAGGTAGACTAGTGGTTAGAGGCAGGTAGACTAGCGGGGCGGCAGGTAGACTAGTCGTTAGAGGCAGGTAGACTAGCGGGGAGTTAGGTAGACTATTGGGGCGGCAGGTAGACTATTGGGGCGGCAGGTAGACTAGCGGGGCGGCAGGTAGACTAGTGGGGCGGCAGGTAGACTATTGGGGCGGCAGGTAGACTAGCGGGGCAGCAGGTAGACTAGTGGGGAGGCAGGTAGACTATTGGGGCGGCAGGTAGACTAGTAGGGCGGCAGGTAGACTAGCGGGGCGGCAGGTAGCCTAGTTGGGCGGCAGGTAGACTCGCGGGCGGCAGGTAGACTAGTCGTTAGAGGTAGGTAGACTAGCGGGGCGGCAGGTAGACTCGTGGGGAGGCAGGTAGACTAGCTGGGCGGCAGGTAGACTAGCGGGGCGGCAGGTAGACTAGTGGGGAGGCAGGTAGACTAGTCGTTAGAGGCAGGTAGACTAGTCGTTAGAGGCAGGTAGACTAGTCGTTAGAGGCAGTTAGACTAGTGGTTAGAGGCAGGTAGACTAGTGGGGCGGCAGTTAGACTAGAGGTTAGAGGCAGGTAGACTAGTGGGGCGGCTGGTAGACTAGCGGGGCGGCAGGTAGACTAGTGGGGCGGCAGGTAGACTAGTGGTTAGAGGCAGGTAGACTAGCGGGGCGGCAGGTAGACTAGTCGTTAGAGGCAGGTAGACTAGCGGGGAGTTAGGTAGACTATTGGGGCGGCAGGTAGACTATTGGGGCGGCAGGTAGACTAGCGGGGCGGCAGGTAGACTAGTGGGGCGGCAGGTAGACTATTGGGGCGGCAGGTAGACTAGCGGGGCAGCAGGTAGACTAGTGGGGAGGCAGGTAGACTATTGGGGCGGCAGGTAGACTAGTAGGGCGGCAGGTAGACTAGCGGGGCGGCAGGTAGCCTAGTTGGGCGGCAGGTAGACTCGCGGGCGGCAGGTAGACTAGTCGTTAGAGGTAGGTAGACTAGCGGGGCGGCAGGTAGACTCGTGGGGAGGCAGGTAGACTAGCTGGGCGGCAGGTAGACTAGCGGGGCGGCAGGTAGACTAGTGGGGAGGCAGGTAGACTAGTCGTTAGAGGCAGGTAGACTAGTCGTTAGAGGCAGGTAGACTAGTGGGGAGGCAGGTAGACTAGTCGTTAGAGGCAGGTAGACTAGTGGGGAGGCAGGTAGACTAGTCGTTAGAGGCAGGTAGACTAGTGGGGAGGCAGGTAGACTAGTCGTTAGAGGCAGGTAGACTAGTGGGGAGGCAGGTAGACTAGTCGTTAGAGGCAGGTAGACTAGCGGGGCGGCAGGTAGACTAGCGGGGAGGCAGGTAGACTAGCCGTTAGAGGCAGGTAGACTAGTCTTTAGAGGCAGGTAGACTAGTCTTTAGAGGCAGGTAGACTAGCGGGGCGGCAGGTAGACTAGCGGGGCGGCAGGTAGACTAGTGTGTCGGCAGGTAGACTAGTTTGGCGGCAGGTAGACTAGTGGGTAGGCAGGTAGACTATTGGGGCGGCAGGTAGACTAGTGGGGCGGCAGGTAGACTAGTGTGTCGGCAGGTAGACTAGTTTGGCGGCAGGTAGACTAGTGTGGCGGCAGGTAGACTAGTGGGGAGGCAGGTAGACTAGTTGGGAGGCAGGTAGACTAGTTGGGAGGCAGGTAGACTAGTGGGGAGGCAGGTAGACTAGCGGGGAGGCAGGTAGACTAGTGGTTAGAGGCAGGTAGACTAGTGGGGCGGCAGGTAGTCTAGTTGGGAGGCAGGTAGACTAGTTGGGAGGCAGGTAGACTAGTGGGGCGGCAGGTAGACTAGCGGGGCGGCAGGTAGACTAGAGGTTAGAGGCAGGTAGACTAGATGTTAGAGGCAGGTAGACTAGCGGGGAGGAAGGTAGACTAGAGGTTAGAGGCAGGTAGACTAGTGGGGAGGCAGGTAGACTAGTGGTTAGAGGCAGGTAGACTAGCGGGGAGGTAGGTAGACTAGCGGGGCGGCAGGTAGACTAGTGGTTAGAGGCAGGTAGACTAGTGGTTAGAGGCAGGTAGACTAGTGGTTAGAGGCAGGTAGACTAGTGGGGAGGCAGGTAGACTAGCGGGGAGGCAGGTAGACTAGTGGTTAGAGGCAGGTAGACTAGCGGGGAGGCAGGTAGCTGACTGGCTGACTGATATTCTGACTGACTGACTGATTGACTGACTGACTGACTAACTGACTGATTGACTGATATTCTGACTGACTGACTGATTGACTGACTGGCTGACTGACTGATTGACTAACTGATTGGATAACTGAGTGACTGACTGGCTGACTGATTGACTGGCTGACTAATTGACTGACTGACTGATTAACTAGCTGACTGACTGTTTGACTGACTGATTGGATAACTGGCTGACTCATTGCCTGATTGACTGATTGATGGAGTGACTGACTGACTAAGTGATTGACTGACTGATTGACCAACTGGCTGACTGATTGACTGACTGGCTGATTGATTGACTGACAGATTGGCTACCAGACTGACTGGTTGACTGACTGACTGGCTGACTGATTGACTGACTATTGGTTGACTAACTTATTGACTGACGGATTAACTGGTTGACTGACTGACTGACTTCTGGCTGACTGACTGACAAGATTGACTGACGGATTGGCTAACTGGCTGACTGGTTGACTGACTGACTGGCTGACTGATTGTCAGACTGACTACTGGTTGACTGACTTATTGACTGACGATTAACTGGCTGACTGACTGACAAGATTGACTGACTGACTGACTGACTGACTGGCTGACTATTGGCTGACTGACTGACTGGCTGACTGACTGCTTCCTGTCTCGTCCTGTTCCTGTCAGACCTAAAGAATAAATGGCACCTGGTGGTGGACCGTCTGACTGTGCTGTTCCTCAAGTTCCTGGAATATTTCCACAAGCTGCAGCTCTTCATCTGGTGGCTCCTAGAGATACACATCATCAAGATCGTCTCTTCGTATATCATACTGGTCTCTGTCAAGGAGGTAAGGGCTGGGGGTTTGAGCCCAGCTGCCCTGCTTGCTACAAAACTGTGTTAAGGCAGCTGAGCTACCGCCTAGGCATTACACTAACAATTGAATACTTATCACCCAAACTACCTCTGTTTCAGTTGTTCCTAACAACAATCATTGTCCACTCTTGGAGTTTGTGTTTTTAGTAGTGATCTTTTCATAAAGCTAGTAGTGGTACAGACACTAAACCTAACTGTTTCTCCTCTCTGGCAGGTGTCCTTGTTCAACTACGTGTTCATGGCGTGCTGGGCCTTCGCTCTACCCTTCAGTCAGTTCAGACCCCTGGCCTCCAGTATCTGTACAGTCTGGACCTGTGTTATCATCGTCTGTAAGATGTTGTACCAGCTGGAATCTATACAACCTGCCTCTTACTCCAAGAACTGCTCCATGGTGAGTAGGGTAGGTCGGTGGGTAGAATGGTTGGTTGGATGATAAATGGTTGGTTGGATTGTTGATGGAATGGTTGGTTTGTTTGTTGATGGAATGGTTGGTTGGTTGGTTGCTTGATGGAATGGTTGGTTTGTTGGTTGTTTGATGGAATGGTTGGTTGATGGAATGGTTGGTTGGTTGGTTGGTTTGTTGATGGAATGGTTGGTTGATGGAATGGTTGGTTGGTTGATTGATGGAAAGGTTGGTTGGTTGATGGAATGGTTTGTTTGTTGGTTGGTTGATGGAATGGTTGGTTGGTTGACAGAATGGTTGGCTGGTTGATAGAATGGTTGGTTGATTGGCTGATGGTTGGTTGGTTGGTGGGATGGTTGATGGAATGGTTGGCTGGTTGACAGAATGGTTTGCTGGTTGGTTGTTTGGGTGGTTGGTTGATGGAGGGTTGGTTGATTTGATTTATTTTTATTTTTTTTGAATTTTACTCCTTTTTCCCCCCAATTTCGTGGTATCCAATTGTTGGTTGGTTGGTTTGTTGATGGAATGGTTGGTTTGTTTGTTGATGGAATGGTTGGTTGGTTGGTTGCTTGATGGAATGGTTGGTTTGTTGGTTGTTTGATGGAATGGTTGGTTGATGGAATGGTTGGTTGTTTGGTTGGTTTGTTGATGGAATGGTTGGTTGATGGAATGGTTGGTTGGTTGATTGATGGAAAGGTTGGTTGGTTGATGGAATGGTTTGTTTGTTGGTTGGTTGATGGAATGGTTGGTTGGTTGACAGAATGGTTGGCTGGTTGATAGAATGGTTGGTTGATTGGCTGATGGTTGGTTGGTTGGTGGGATGGTTGATGGAATGGTTGGCTGGTTGACAGAATGGTTTGCTGGTTGGTTGTTTGGGTGGTTGGTTGATGGAGGGTTGGTTGATTTGATTTATTTTTATTTTTTTTGAATTTTACTCCTTTTTCTCCCCAATTTCGTGGTATCCAATTGTTGTAGTAGCTACTATCTTGTCTCATTGCTACAACTCCCGTACGGGCTCGGGAGAGACGAAGGCTGAATGTCATGCGTCCTCCGATACACAAACCAACCAGCCGTACTGCTTCTTAACACAGCGCGCATCCAACCCGGAAGCCAGCCGCACCGTGCACCTGGCAACCTTGGCTAGCGCGCACTGCGCCCGGCCCGCCACAGGAGTCGCTGGTGCGCGATGAGACAAGGAGATCCCTACCGACCAATCCCTCCCTAACCCGGACGACGCTAGGCCAATTGCGACCTCCCGGTCGCGGCCGGTTACGACAGAGCCTGGGCGCGAACCCAGGGACTCTGATGGCACAGCTGGCGCTGCAGTACAGCGCCCTTAACCACTGCGCCACCCGGGAGGTCAGAGGGTTGATTGATGGAAAGGTTGGTTGGTTGATGGAATGGTTTGTTTGTTGGTTGGTTGATGGAATGGTTGGTTGGTTGACAGAATGGTTGGCTGGTTGATAGAATGGTTGGCTGGTTGATAGAATGGTTGGTTGATTGGTTGATGGAAGGGTGGGTTGGTTGATGGAATGGTTGGTTGGTTGGTTGATGGAATGGTTGGTTGGCTGATGGAAAGGTTGGTTGGTGGGATGGTTGATGGAATGGTTGGCTGGTTGACAGAATGGTTTGCTGGTTGATCAACTGGTCGGTTGGTTGTTGGAATGGTTGGTTGGTTGATGGAATGGCTGGTTGGTTGATTGATTGAATGGTTGGTTGGTTAATGAAATGGTTGGTTGATGGAAAGATTGGTTGGTTGATGGAATGGTTGGTTGGTAAATGGAATGGTTGGTTGGTTAATTCATTGGTTGGTTGGTTGACGGAATGGCTGGTTGGTTGATGGAATGATTTGCTGGTTGATAGAATTCTTGGTTGGTTGATGGAATGGTTTGCTGTTGGTTGACGGAATGGTTGGTTGGTTGATTGAATGGCTGGTTGGTTGGTTGGTTGATGGAATGGTTGGCTGGTTGATGGAATGGTCGGTTGGTTAATGGAATGGTTGGTTGGTTGATGGAAAGTTTGGTTGGTTGATGGAATGGTTTACTGGTTGGTTGGTTGGTTGGTTGATGGAATGATTGGTTGGTTTTTTGGTTGGTTGATCAAATGTTTGGTTGGTTGATGGAATGGTTGGTTGGTAGGTGGAATGGTTGGTTGGTTGGTCGGTTGGTTTATGGAATGGTTGGCTGGTTGGTTGGTTGGTTGGTTGATGGAATGATTGGTTGGTTGTTTGGTTTGTTGATCAAATGTTTGGTTGGTTGATGGAATGGTTGGTTGGTAGGTGGAATGGTTGGTTGGTTGGTCGGTTGGTTTATGGAATGGTTGGCTGGTTGATAGATTTTTTAAAATTTCTGTGTCTCAAATCTATGCCGAAGCCTTGGCCAAAGATATTTGAACGTATGTATTCAAACGTATGGAGATAGATACCAATATGTAACTGTCACTATGAACATTTTATGTTTTGGACTGACTTCGTCTTCTGGGTTGTTCGTAAGGGCACTTACAAAAGCCCAGGGTCGTTTAAATATGGTTTGACTGTTCTGACTCCTGTTTTGACTCCTCGTCCTCCCCAGCCAATGAACTACACAGACAAACAGAGAGAAGAGATGAAAGACTCTCTGCTGTACAAGGAGCCAGTAGACCCTTCCAACTGGGTCGGACTCAACAAATTCAACCCTCTACTGGAGAACCTTAGGGTGAGGAGACACTAACCGATCACGTTTACTTATAAAACAAGACATCTATATTGTATAGTAGTATAGCATCACTTTGGGACATGCAAACATAGGAAATAGTTCTCAAATAAGATAGAAAACTCATACACTGAGTTTTTCATGAATCTGCCATTGATACATCTCGGAACCCATGACATTTTGAGAGACTCACCTTTGATTATCTGTCTGGCAGGACCAGCCTGTGAATCAGGACCAGTCTCTGAGTCAGGGCTAGAAGAACCAGTCTCTGAGTCAGGGCTAGAAGGACCAGTCTCTGAGTCAAGGCTAGATGGACCAGTCTCTGAGTCAAGGCTAGAAGGACCAGTCTCTGAGTCAGGGCTAGAAGGACCAGTCTCTGAGTCAAGGCTAGAAGGACCAGTCTCTGAGTCAAGGCTAGAAGGACCAGTCTTTGAGTCAGGGCTAGAAGGACCAGTCTCTGAGTCGGTGCTAGAAGGACCAGTCTCTGAGTCAGGGCTAGAAGGACGAGTCTCTGAGTCGGTGCTAGAAGGACCAGTCTCTAAATCAAGGCTAGAAGGACCAGTCTCTGAGTCGGTGCTAGAAGGACCAGTCTCTTAGTTAGGGCTAGAAGGACCAGTCTCTGAGTCAGTGCTAGAAGGACCAGTCTCTGAGTCGGTGCTAGAAGGACCAGTCTCTGAATCAGGGCTAGAAGGACCAGTCTCTATGTCAAGGCTAGAAGGACCAGTCTCTGAGTTGGTGCTAGAAGGACCAGTCTCTGAGTCAGGGCTAGAAGGACCAGTCTCTGAGTCAGGGCTAGAAGGACCAGCCTTTGAGTCAGGGCTAGAAGGACCAGTCTCTGAGTCAGGGCTAGAAGGACCAGTCTCTGAGTCAAGGCTAGAAGGACCAGTCTCTGAGTTGGTGCTAGATGGACCAGTCTCTGAGTTGGTGCTAGAAGGACCGGTCTCTGAGTCGGTATTAGAAGGACCAGTCTCTGAGTCGGTGCTAGAAGGACCAGTCTCTGAGTCAAGGCTATACTAAATATCTACCTCTATCAACTGAGTCAGTACTGCAAAAATAACAAACAATTTATTTGAAATGTACATCAAAGATCTATTCTGTTACTTCACTGTTTCTTTTTCCTCCTCCAGAACAACCTGCTGATGTTGGCCATGCTGGCGTTTGAGGTGACCATCTACCGTCACCAGCTGTACTACAGGCTGAGGAACAAGCTCACCGCGCCCGCCGCTCGCATCATCTTCCATGACATCACGCGGCAACACCTCGACAACGGCATCGTCAACTGTGCCAAGTACTTCATCAACTACTTCTTCTACAAGTTCGGGCTGGAGGTAGGTAGAAACCATTATATTCAGAGAGATCACAAGGGGCTGGAGGTAGGTAGAAACCATTATATTCAGAGAGATCACATGGGCTGGAGGTAGGCAGAAACCATTATATTCAGAGAGATCACATGGGCTGGAGGTAGGTAGGAACCATTATATTCAGAGAGATCACATGGGCTGGAGGTAGGCAGAAACCATTATATTCAGAGAGATCCTTTGGGCTAAACTTCACACACACTCTCTCTCTCTCTCTCTCTACCTCTTACTCCCTGTTCTAGACATGCTTCCTACTGGCGGTGAATGTGATTGGCCAGCGTATGGACTTCTATGCTGTGCTGCATGCCTTCTCTCTGATAGCCGTGATGTACAGACGTAGGAGGAAAGCTATAGCTGAGATCTGGCCTAAATACTGTTGTTTCCAGGCCTGTATTCTAACCTGGCAGTACTTTGTGTGCATTGGGATACCACCTGCAGCTTGCAAAGGTATGTGTGTGTGTGTGTGTGTGTGTGTGGGGGGGGGGGGGGGGGGGGGGGGGGGGGTGTGTATGTAGACTACATGACCAAAAACATGTGTACACATGCTCGTCGAACATCCCATTGGAGTTGGTTCTCATGGGTATTAATATCAGGTGGTAGCCCCCCTTTGCTGCTATAACAGTCTCCACTCTTCTGGGAAGGCTTTCCACTAGATGTTGTTACATTGCTGCTATAACAGCCTCCACTCTTCTGGGAAGGCTTTCCACTAGATGTAGGAACATTGCTGCTATAACAGCCTCCACTCTTCTGGGGAGGCTTTCCACTAGATGTTGGAACATTGCTGTGGGGACTTGCTTCCATTCAGCCACAAGAGCATTAGTGAGGTTGTGCACTGATGTTGGGAGATTAGGCCTGGCTCACAGTTGTCGTTCTAATTCATCCCAAAGGTGTTCGATCAGGGCTCTGAGGTCAGGGCTCTGTGCAGGCCATTCAAGTTCTACCACAATGATCTCGACAAACCATTTCTGTATGGACCTCTCTTTGTGCACGGGGGCATTGTCATGTTGATCTAAGAAAGGGCCTTTCCCAAAACTGTTGCAACAATGTTAGAAGCACAGAATCATCTAGAATTTCATTGTATGCTGTAGTGTTAGGATTTCCCTTCACTGGATCTAAAACAGACCCAGACCATTATTCCTCCTCCATCCACATTCGGGCAGTTAGCTTTCTCCTGGGATCCGCCAAACCCAGATTCGTCCGTCGGTTTCCACTGCTCCAGAGTCCAATGGTGGCGAGCTTTACACCACTCCAGCCGACGCATGACATTGAGCATGGTGATCTTAGACTTGTGTGCGGCTGCTCTGCCATGGAAACCCATTTCATGAAGCTCCAGGTGAACAGTTCTTGTGCTGAAGTTGCTTCCAGAGGCAGTTTTGGAACTCGGTAGTGAGCAGCTTCAGCACTCGGAGGTCCCGTTCTGTGAGCTTATGGGGCCTACCACTTTGCGGCTAATCCGTTGTTGCTCTTAGACGTTTCCACTTCACAATAACAGCACTTACCGTTGACCGGGGGGCAGCTCTAGCAGGGCAGAAATTTGCCGAACTGCCTTGTTGCAGAGGTGACGTTCTTTGGACGGTGCCACGTTGAAAGTCACCGAGCTCTTCAGTACGGGCCGTTCTACTGACAATGTTTTGTCTATGTCTGTGTGCTCGATTTTATACACCAATCAGCAACGGGTGTGGCTGAAAAAGCCCGAATCCACTAATTTGAAGGGGTGTCCACATACTGCTGTATATATGGTGTTTGTTGCATTATAGAGTTTACATGTAATTTGCTTGTTTAAGTGTTTGTTAGGTTGTTTTTTTTAAACCTTTATTTAACTAGGCAAGTCAGTTAATAAGAACAAACGACCTTCCGGTTACTAGTCCAACGCTCTAACCACTAGGCTACCCTGCCACCCTAGTGTGTGAAATGTATGTGATTCTCTTATATTTTAATATAATTTGTTGTTGTTGTTGTTGTTGTTGTTGCTCTCTATCCCTTCAGACTACCCATGGAGGTTCCCTAACTCTGCAATGGACTCCAACGTCATCAAGTGGCTTTATTTCCCTGACTTCCACACCAACCCCAACCCAATCTTTCTCGTCTGTATGTATCATATTGTTCTGTTGGACTATTAAGGATCGATATGGACAGGGTTGGATAGAATTGATTATATTGCCTATCTATATCTATCTACATTTTTA
Source organism: Oncorhynchus mykiss (assembly GCF_013265735.2). Lineage (NCBI taxonomy): Eukaryota > Metazoa > Chordata > Actinopteri > Salmoniformes > Salmonidae > Oncorhynchus > Oncorhynchus mykiss. The sequence continues at coordinate 88,452,869 of NC_048572.1, read as the reverse complement.
GTTAAACACTAGTTTGCTATGTAGCTTAAATCTGCTTTTCTAAGTCCTCTCCTTCCTACCTCCTCTCCTCTCTCCTCCTCGCCTCTTTCCTCCTCTCTTCCACTCCTCTCTAGATGACTTCATGCTCCTCTTCTCTTACGCTCATCTCTAGATGACTTCATGCTCCTCCTCTCCTCTCTAGATGACTTCATGCTCCTCCTCTCCTCCTCTCCTCTCTAGATGACTTCATGCTCCTCCTCTCTCCTCATCTCTAGATGACTTCATGCTCCTCCTCTCTTCCGCTCCTCTCTAGATGACTTCATGCTCCTCCTCTCTCCTCCTCTCTAGATGACTTCATGCTCCTCCTCTCCTCCTCTCATCTCTAGATGACTTCATGCTCCTCCTCTCTCCTCCTCTCTAGATGACTTCATGCTCCTCCTCTCTCCTCCTCTCTTCCGCTCCTCTCTAGATGACTTCATGCTCCTCCTCTCATCTCTTGATGACTTCATGTTCCTCCTCTCTCCTCCTCTCTAGATGACTTCATGCTCCTCCTCTCTCCTCCTCTCTAGATGACTTCATGCTCCTCCTCTCATCTCTAGATGACTTCATGCTCCTCCTCTCTCCTCCTCTCTAGATGACTTCATGCTCCTCCTCTCTCCTCATCTCTAGATGACTTCATGCTCCTCCTCTCTTCCGCTCCTCTCTAGATGACTTCATGCTCCTCCTCTCTCCTCCTCTCTAGATGACTTCATGCTCCTCCTCTCCTCCTCTCATCTCTAGATGACTTCATGCTCCTCCTCTCTCCTCCTCTCTAGATGACTTCATGCTCCTCCTCTCTCCTCCTCTCTAGATGACTTCATGCTCCTCCTCTCTTCCGCTCCTCTCTAGATGACTTCATGCTCCTCCTCTCCTCCTCTCCTCTCTAGATGACTTCATGCTCCTCCTCTCTCCTCCTCTCTAGATGACTTCATGCTCCTCCTCTCTCCTCCTCTCTAGATGACTTCATGCTCCTCCTCTCTCCTCCTCTCTAGATGACTTCATGCTCCTCCTCTGCGCCTCAC
>NC_048572.1:88414329-88449329 GCF_013265735.2 Oncorhynchus mykiss | reverse complement strand
CGTTGGACTAGGAACCGAAAGGTTGCAAGATTGAATCCCTGAGATGACAAGGTACAAATCTGTTGTTCTGCCCCCGAACTGTTCCTAGGCTGTCATTGAAAATAAGAATTAACTGACTTGCTTAGTTAAATAAAAGGAAACATTTAAAAAATGTAGTTTTAGAGAATTTGACAGTACGTCCAACCGGCCTCACAACCGCAGGCCACGTGTCACCACGCCAGCCCAGGACCTCCACTTCTTCACTTGAGGGATTGTCTGAGACCAGCCACCCGGACAGCTGATGAAACTGAGGAGTATTTCTGTCTGTAATTTATTACAGGACTTTAGCCCTTTTGTGGGAAAAAAAACTCATTCTGATTGACTGGGCCTTGCTCCCCAGTGGGTGGGCCCAGGCCCACCCATGGCTGTTCCCCTGCCGAGTCATGTGAAATCCATAGATTAGGGCTTAATTCCTTTATTTCCAATTGACTTGATTTCATTATATGAACTGTAACTCAGTAAAATCTTTGAAATGGTTGATTTTTAATTTTTGTTCAGCATATTTGAATTGAGTTCCTTTGATACAACATGCTTTAAGCAAACTGTACTTAAGTACTATACACTCTATCTCTCATATACTATACAGTAGAGTACAAATCACATCAAATGTATTTATATAGCCCTTCTTACATCAGCTGATATAACAAAGTGCTGTACAGAAACCCATCCTAAACCCCCAAACAGCAAGCAATGCAGGTTTAGAAGCACGGTGGCTAGGAAAAAAACTCCCTAGAAAGGCCAGAACCTAGGAAGAAACCTAGAGAGGAACCAGGCTATGTGGGGTGGCCAGTCCTCTTCTGGCTGTGCCGGGTGGAGATTATAACAGAACATGGCCAAGATGTTCAAATGTTCAGAAATGACCAGCATGGTCAAATAATAGTAATCACAGTGAACAGGTCAGGGTTCCATAGCCGCAGGCAGAAAGGTTGAAACTGGAGCAGCAGCACGGCCAGGTGGACTGGGGACAACAAGGAGTCATCATGCCAGGTAGTCCTGAGGCGTGGTCCTAGGGCTCAGGTCCTCCGAGAGAAGAGAGAGAGAAAGAGAGAGAGAACGAGAGAATTAGAGAGAGCATACTTAAATTCACACAGGACACCAGATAAGACAGGAGAAGTACTCAAGATATAACAGACAACAGATATAACAGACTGACTCTAGCCCCCCCCCCCAAACCTGAACATACCTGAACTGGATCCAGTTATTTCTCTCTCTCTCTCTCTCTCTCTCTCTCTCTCTCTCTCTCTCTCTCTCTCTCTCTCTCTCTCTCTCTCTCTCTCTCGAGTACATACCCGTACTGATAGACATGGACTGAGTTATTACAAAGCCCTCTCTTTCTCTCGCTCGATCTCACTCCCTCTCTCAGTAGAGTACATACCTGTCAACTCCATATATTATATAATCAACCATAATTTCCATGTATTGATCGATCACAATCAGACTCTTACTGTAAGCCTCACTGTTATTGATCTAGTTAAAATTATGTGATTGATGGATGTATTTACAGATTATATTACAGAGCAACCACAAACATTATTTAGACTTTTCCTGTGCACTCAACATGATGCTTTTTCCTACTGTAGCTCAATGACCTAAAGATTTATCTCATATGATTACAGACAAGGGGTATTCCCATTTAGGTAAAGTGGTCAGGGAAAAGGGGATGAGGTTTGAACCTTGGTCTGTGCATTACACTAAGCTAAAGCCTTGAACACATTGAACACATTGAACACATTGAACACATTGAACACATTAAACACATTAAACACATTAAACACATTAAACACATTAAACACATTAAACACATTGAACACATTGAACACATTAAACACGTTGAACACATTGAACACATTAAACACATTAAACACATTAAATACATTGAACACATTGAACACATTAAACACATTAAACACATTAAACACATTAAACACATTAAACACATTGAACACATTGAACACATTAAACACATTAAACACATTAAACACATTGAACACATTAAACACATTAAACACATTAAACACATTGAACACATTAAACACATTAAACACATTAAACACATTAAACACATTAAACACATTAAACACATTAAACACATTGAACACATTAAACACATTAAACACATTAAACACATTAAACACATTAAACACATTAAACACATTAAACACATTAAACACATTGAACACATTAAACACATTGAACACATTAAACACATTAAACACATTAAACACATTAAACACATTAAACACATTAAACACATTGAACACATTAAACACATTAAACACATTGAACACATTAAACACATTGAACACATTAAACACATTAAACACATTGAACACATTGAACACATTAAACACATTAAACACATTAAACACATTAAACACATTAAACACATTAAACACATTGAACACATTAAACACATTAAACACATTGAACACATTGAACACATTGAACACATTGAACACATTAAACACATTAAACACATTAAACACATTAAACACATTAAACACATTAAACACATTAAACACATTAAACACATTAAACACATTGAACACATTAAACACATTAAACACATTGAACACATTAAACACATTGAACACATTGAACACATTGAACACATTGAACACATTGAACACATTGAACACATTAAACACATTGAACACATTGAACACATTAAACACATTAAACACATTAAACACATTAAACACATTGAACACATTGAACACATTAAACACATTAAACACATTAAACACATTAAACACATTAAACACATTGAACACATTGAACACATTAAACACATTAAACACATTAAACACATTAAACACATTAAACACATTAAACACATTGAACACATTAAACACATTGAACACATTGAACACATTGAACACATTAAACACATTAAACACATTAAACACATTAAACACATTAAACACATTAAACACATTAAACACATTAAACACATTAAACACATTAAACACATTGAACACATTAAACACATTAAACACATTGAACACATTGAACACATTGAACACATTGAACACATTAAACACATTAAACACATTAAACACATTAAACACATTAAACACATTAAACACATTAAACACATTGAACACATTAAACACATTGAACACATTAAACACATTAAACACATTAAACACATTAAACACATTAAACACATTGAACACATTAAACACATTAAACACATTAAACACATTAAACACATTAAACACATTAAACACATTAAACACATTGAACACATTAAACACATTAAACACATTAAACACATTAAACACATTAAACACATTAAACACATTGAACACATTGAACACATTGAACACATTGAACTTGGCCCTTGTCTCTTTTTTCCCCCCTTCTCTCCGGTCCTTTTACCAGATCCTACCTGGACATGCTGAAGGTGATCATGTTCAGCTACCTGTTCTGGTTCGTCCTCACCATCATCTTCATCACCGGCACCACGCGTATCAGCCTCTTCTGTTTGGGCTATCTGGTGGGATGTTTCTACTTCCTGCTGTTCGGCGGGGAGCTGCTGCTCAAGCCAATCAAAAAGATCCTACACTACTGGGACTTCCTGATCGCCTATAACGTGTTTGTGATCACCATGAAGAATATCCTGTCTGTGAGTAGGACCATGGTTATGAGCAGCTTATAGAGTGTTCATATGCACTACATACTGTAGATGCTTTACAATCATAAGCAAAGTCATGTTACATAAAGGGGTCCTTCCATCCGGTGTTTGCCTTTTCACCACCGTGATTCACCCTGTAGATCTGATTCACCCTGTAGATCTGATTCAGCCTGTAGATCTGATTCAGCCTGTAGATCTGATTCAGCCTGTAGATTTGATTCACCCTGTAGATCTAATTCACCCTGTAGATCTGATTCACCCTGTAGATCTGATTCACCCTGTAGATCTGATTCACCCTGTAGTTCTGATTCACCCTGTAGATCTGATTCACCCTGAAAATCCGATTCACCCTGTAGATCTGATTCAGCCCGTGGATCTGATTCACCCTGTAGATCTGATTCACCCTGAAGATCCGATTCACCCTGTAGATCTGATTCAGCCCGTGGATCTGATTCACCCTGTAGATCTGATTCAGCCCATGGATCTGATTCGCCCTGTAGATCCGATTCACCCTGAAGGTCCGATTCACCCTGAAGATCTGATTCACCCTGTAGATCTGATTCACCCTGTAGATCTGATTCACCCTGTAGATCTGATTCTCCCTGTAGATCCGATTCACCCTGAAGATCCGATTCACCCTGTAGATCTGAGTCCTTGTTTAAACCTTTCTGCCAGCCTGTATATTTGATTCCTCGTCTCTGTGTTGTGATCAGATCCTGGCCTGTGGCTACATCAATGTCCTGGTGGTCAACAACTGTTGGCTGATCCAGCTCCTCAGTCTGGCCTGCACCATCAAGGAGTATAAGATCGTCACTAACAGAGACATCACACGTACGTCTCTAACTACTGAATAACGGATCGCTTAACGCCGGGAAGTTCAGTGACATTCAACAGTTGAAATTCAATGAAATATGGACGTGTTTTATGAAGGAGACTAAACATAGAAATGATACAACTAAAGGTGTTCTCTGTGTGTGTGTGTGTGTGTGTGTGTGTGTGTGTGTGTGTGTGTGTGTGTGTGTGTGTGTGTGTGTGTCTGTGTGTGTGTCTGTGTGTGTGTGTGTGTCTGTGTGTGTGTGTGTGTGTGTGTGTGTCTCCTCACTAGCTGCGGACGGTGGTAAGAAGTGTGATCTGCCCAGCGACGAGGCTGGGATCATCTGGGACAGCATCTGTTTTGCCTTCCTGCTGTTGCAGAGACGCGTCTTCATGAGTTACTACTTCTTACATGTGGTGGCTGACATCAGGGCCTCACAGATACTGGCCTCCAGGTATACTACTGGGGTTCCAGACCCCAGGTCCTTTAAATGACACAAACATTGGTTTAGCCCACTGAGCTAAAGTCTAGGCATTCGGTTGGGGAGCTAACTCAAGTCTTTAGGTCTCAGGCAAGGTTACCCATCACATCAGGTTACTCATTACACCAGGTTACTAATTACACCAGGTTACTCATTACACCAGGTTACTCATTACACCAGGTTACTCATTACACCAGGTTACTCATTACACCAGGTTACTCATCACACCAGGTTACTCATTACACCAGGTTACTCATTACACCAGGTTACTCATTACACCAGGTTACTCATTACACCAGGTTACTCATTACACCAGGTTACTCATCACACCAGGTTACTCATTACACCAGGTTACTCATTACACCAGGTTACACCAGATTACCAATTTACTCATTACACCAGGTTACTCATAACACATGGTTACTCATTACACCAGGTTACACCAGGTTACTCATTACACCAGGTTACTCATCACACCAGGTTACTCATTACAACAGGTTACTTATTTCACCAGGTTACACCAGGTTACTCATTACACCAGGTTACACCAGATTACTCATTACACCAGGTTACTCATTACACCAGGTTACTCACTACACCAGGTTACTCATTACACCAGGTTACACCAGATTACTCATTACACCAGGTTACTCATTACACCAGGTTACTCATTACACCAGATTACTCATTACACCAGGTTACTCATTATACCAGGTTACTCATTACACCAGGTTACACCAGATTACTCATTACACCAGGTTACTCATTACACCAGCTTACTCATTACACCAGGTTACTCATTATACCAGGTTACTCATTACACCAGGTTACACCAGATTACTCATTACACCAGGTTACTCATTACACCAGGTTACTCATTACACCAGGTTACTCATTACACCAGATGACTCATTACACCAGGTTACTCATTATACCAGGTTACTCATTACACCAGGTTACACCAGATTACTCATTACACCAGATTACTCATTACACCAGGTTACTCATCACACCAGGTTACTCATTACACCAGGTTACTCATTACACCAGGTTACTCATCACACCAGGTTACTTATTACACCAGGTTACTCATTACACCAGGTTACTCATCACACCAGATTACTCATTACACCAGGTTACTCATCACACCAGGTTACTTATTACACCAGGTTACTCATTACACCAGGTTACTCATTACACCAGGTTACTTATTACACCAGGTTACTTATTACACCAGATTACTTATTACACCAGGTTACTCATTACACCAGATTACTCATTACACCAGATTACTCATTACACCAGGTTACTCATCACACCAGATTACTCATTACACCAGGTTACTCATTACTCCAGGTTACTCATTACACCAGGTTACTTATTACACCAGATTACTTATTACACCAGGTTACTTATTACACCAGGTTACTCATTACACCAGGTTTCTCATCACACCAGATTACTCATTACACCAGGTTACTCATTACACCAGGTTACTCATCACACCAGGTTACTTATTACACCAGGTTACTCATTACACCAGGTTTCTCATCACACCAGATTACTCATTACACCAGGTTACTCATCACACCAGGTTACTTATTACACCAGGTTACTCATTACACCAGGTTTCTCATCACACCAGATTACTCATTACACCAGGTTACTCATTACACCAGGTTACTCATTACACCAGGTTACTCATCACACCAGGTTACTTATTACACCAGGTTACTCATTACACCAGGTTTCTCATCACACCAGATTACTCATTACACCAGGTTACTCATTACACCAGGTTACTTATTACACCAGGTTACTCAACACACCAGGTTACTCATCACACCAGGTTACTCATTACACCAGGTTACTCATCACACCAGGTTACTCATCACACCAGGTTACTTATTACACCAGGTTACTCATTACACCAGATTACTCATCACACCAGGTTACTCATTACACCAGGTTACTCATTACACCAGGTTACTCATTACACCAGGTTACTCATTACACCAGATTACTCATCACACCAGGTTACTCATTACACCAGGTTACTCATTACACCAGGTTACTCATTACACCAGGTTACTCATTACACCAGGTTACTCATTACACCAGATTACTCATCACACCAGGTTACTTATTACACCAGGTTACTTATTACACCAGGTTACTCATCACACCAGGTTACTTATTACACCAGGTTACTCATTACACCAGATTACTCATCACACCAGGTTACTCATTACACCAGGTTACTCATTACACCAGGTTACTCATTACACCAGGTTACTCATTACACCAGATTACTCATCACACCAGGTTACTTATTACACCAGGTTACTTATTACACCAGGTTACTCATCACACCAGGTTACTTATTACACCAGGTTACTCATTACACCAGATTACTCATCACACCAGGTTACTCATTACACCAGGTTACTCATTACACCAGGTTACTCATTACACCAGGTTACTCATTACACCAGATTACTCATCACACCAGGTTACTCATTACACCAGGTTACTCATTACACCAGGTTACTCATTACACCAGGTTACTCATTACACCAGGTTACTCATTACACCAGATTACTCATCACACCAGGTTACTCATTACACCAGGTTACTCATTACACCAGGTTACTCATTACACCAGGTTACTCAACACACCAGGTTACTCATTACACCAGATTACTCATCACACCAGGTTACTCATTACACCAGGTTACTCATTACACCAGGTTACTCATTACACCAGGTTACTCATCACACCAGGTTACTTATTACACCAGGTTACTCATTACACCAGGTTACTCATCACACCAGGTTACTCATCACACCAGGTTACTCATTACACCAGGTTACACCAGGTTACTCATCACACCAGGTTACACCAGGTTACTCATTACACCAGGTTACACCAGGTCACACCAGGTTACTCATCACACCAGGTTACACCAGGTTACTCATCACACCAGGTTACTCATCACACCAGGTTACTCATCACACCAGGTTACTCATTACACCAGGTTACACCAGGTTACTCATCACACCAGGTTACACCAGGTTACTCATTACACCAGGTTACTCATCACACCAGGTTACTCATTACACCAGGTTACTCATTACACCAGGTTACTCATTACACCAGGTTACTCATCACACCAGGTTACTTATTACACCAGGTTACTCACTACACCAGGTTACTCATTACACCAGGTTACTCATTACACCAGGTTACACCAGGTTACTCATCACACCAGGTTACACCAGGTTACTCATTACACCAGGTTACTCATTACACCAGGTTACTCATTACACCAGGTTACTCATTACACCACGTTACTCATTACACCAGGTTACACCAGATTACTCATTACACCAGGTTACTCATCACACCAGGTTACGCCAGGTTACTCATCACACCAGGTTACTCATTACACAAGGTTACTCATCACACCAGATTACTCATTACACCAGGTTACTCATCACACCAGGTTACACCAGGTTACTCATCACACCAGGTTACTCATTACACCAGGTTACTCATTACACCAGGTTACACCAGGTTACTCATCACACCAGGTTACACCAGGTTACACCAGGTTACTCATCACACCAGGTTACTCATTACACCAGGTTACTCACTACACCAGGTTACACCAGGTTACTCATCACACCAGGTTACTCATTACACCAGGTTACTCATTACACCAGGTTACACCAGGTTACTCATCACACCAGGTTACACCAGGTTACTCATTACACCAGGTTACTCATTACACCAGGTTACACCTGGTTACTCATTACACCAGGTTACACCAGATTACTCATTACACCAGGTTACTCATTACACCAGGTTACTCATTACACCAGGTTACACCTGGTTACTCATTACACCAGGTTACACCAGGTTACTCATCACACCAGGTTACTCATTACACCAGGTTACTCATTACACCAGGTTACACCAGGTTACTCATTACACCAGGTTACACTAGGTTACTAATTACACCTGGTTACTCATCACACCAGGTTACACCAGGTTACTCATTACACCAGGTTACACCAGGTTACTCATTACACCAGGTTACTCATTACACCAGGTTACTCATTACACCAGGTTACTCATTACACCAGGTTACTCATTACACCAGGTTACACCAGATTACTCATTACACCAGGTTACTCATTACACCAGGTTACTCATCACACCAGGTTACGCCAGGTTACTCATTACACCAGGTTACTCATTACACCAGGTTACTCATCACACCAGATTACTCATTACACCAGGTTACTCATTACACCAGGTTACTCATTATACCAGGTTACACCAGGTTACTCATCACACCAGGTTACTCATTACACCAGGTTACACCAGATTACTCATTACACCAGGTTACTCATTACACCAGGTTACTCATTACACCAGGTTACACCTGGTTACTCATTACACCAGGTTACACCAGGTTACTCATCACACCAGGTTACTCATTACACCAGGTTACTCATTACACCAGGTTACACCAGGTTACTCATTACACCAGGTTACACTAGGTTACTCATTACATCAGGTTACTCATTATACCAGGTTACTCATTACACCAGGTTACTCATTACACCAGGTTACACCTGGTTACTCATTACACCAGGTTACACCAGATTACTCATTACACCAGGTTACTCATTACACCAGGTTACACCTGGTTACTCATTACACCAGGTTACACCAGGTTACTCATCACACCAGGTTACTCATTACACCAGGTTACTCATTACACCAGGTTACACCAGGTTACTCATTACACCAGGTTACACTAGGTTACTAATTACACCAGGTTACTCATCACACCAGGTTACACCAGGTTACTCATTACACCAGGTTACACCAGGTTACTCATTACACCAGGTTACTCATTACACCAGGTTACTCATTACACCAGGTTACTCATTACACCAGGTTACTCATCACACCAGGTTACACCAGGTTACTCATCACACCAGGTTACTCATTACACCAGGTTACTCATTACACCAGGTTACTCATTACACCAGGTTACACCAGGTTACTCATTACACCAGGTTACTCATCACACCAGGTTACTCATTACACCAGGTTACACCAGGTTACTCATTACACCAGGTTACTCATCACACCAGGTTACTCATTACACCTGGTTACTCATTACACCAGGTTACTCATTACACCAGATTACTCATTACACCAGGTTACTCATTTTACCAGGTTACTCATTACACCAGGTTACTCATTACACATGGTTACTCATTACACCAGGTTACACCAGATTACCAATTTACTCATTACACCAGGTTACTCATCACACATGGTTACTCATTACACCAGGTTACACCAGGTTACTCATTACACCAGGTTACTCATCACACCAGGTTACTCATGACAACAGGTTACTTATTTCACCAGGTTACACCAGGTTACTCATTACACCAGGTTAAAACAGATTACTCATTACACCAGGTTACTCATTACACCAGGTTAAAACAGATTACTCATTACACCAGGTTACTCATTACACCAGGTTACTCATTACACCAGGTTACTCATTGCACCAGGTTACACCAGATTACTCATTACACCAGGTTACTCATTACACCAGGTTACTCATTACACCAGATTACTCATTACACCAGGTTACTCATTACACCAGGTTACACCAGATTACTCATTACACCAGGTTACTCATTACACCAGGTTACTCATTATACCAGGTTACTCATTACACCAGGTTACACCAGATTACTCATTACACCAGGTTACTCATTACACCAGGTTACTCATTACACCAGGTTACTCATTACACCAGATTACTCATTACACCAGGTTACTCATTATACCAGGTTACTCATTACACCAGGTTACACCAGATTACTCATTACACCAGATTACTCATTACACCAGGTTACTCATTATACCAGGTTACTCATTACACCAGGTTACTCATTACACCAGGTTACTCATTACACCAGGTTACTCATTATACCAGGTTACTCATTACACCAGGTTAAACCAGATTACTCATTACACTAGGTTACTCATTACACCAGGTTACTTATTTCACCAGGTTACACCAGATTACTCATTACACCAGGTTACTCATCACACCAGATTACTCATTACACCAGGTTACTCATTATACCAGGTTACTCATTACACCAGGTTAAACCAGATTACTCATTACACCAGGTTACTCATTACACCAGGTTACACCAGATTACTCATTACACCAGGTTACTCATTACACCTGGTTACTCATCACACCAGGTTACACCAGGTTACTCATCACACCAGGTTACTCATTACAACAGGTTACTTATTTCACCAGGTTACACCAGGTTACTCATTACACCAGGTTAAAACAAATTACTCATTACACCAGGTTACTCATTACACCAGGTTACTCATTACACCAGGTTACTCATTACACCAGGTTACACCAGATTACTCATTACACCAGGTTACTCATTACACCAGGTTACTCATTACACCAGGTTACTCATTACACCAGGTTACACCAGGTTACTCATTACACCAGGTTACTCATTACACCAGGTTACTCATTACACCAGATTACTCATTACACCAGGTTACTCATTACACCAGGTTACACCAGATTACTCATTACACCAGGTTACTCATTACACCAGGTTACTCATTACACCAGTTTACTCATTACACCAGGTTACACCAGATTACTCATTACACCAGGTTACTCATTACACCAGGTTACACCTGGTTACTCATTACACCAGGTTACACCAGGTTACTCATCACACCAGGTTACTCATTACACCAGGTTACACCAGGTTACTCATTACACCAGGTTACACTAGGTTACTAATTACACCAGGTTACTCATCACACCAGGTTACACCAGGTTACTCATTACACCAGGTTACACCAGGTTACTCATTACACCAGGTTACTCATTACACCAGGTTACTCATTACACCAGGTTACTCATTACACCAGGTTACTCATCACACCAGGTTACACCAGGTTACTCATCACACCAGGTTACTCATTACACCAGGTTACTCATTACACCAGGTTACTCATTACACCAGGTTACACCAGGTTACTCATTACACCAGGTTACTCATCACACCAGGTTACTCATTACACCAGGTTACACCAGGTTACTCATTACACCAGGTTACTCATCACACCAGGTTACTCATTACACCTGGTTACTCATTACACCAGGTTACTCATTACACCAGATTACTCATTACACCAGGTTACTCATTTTACCAGGTTACTCATTACACCAGGTTACACCAGATTACTCATTACACCAGGTTACTCATTACACCAGGTTACTCATTACACCAGGTTACTCATTACACCAGGTTACTCATTACACCAGGTTACTCATTACACCAGGTTACTCATTACTCCAGGTTACTCATTACACCAGATTACTCATTACACCAGGTTACTCATTATACCAGGTTACTCATTACACCAGGTTACACCAGATTACTCATTACACCAGATTACTCATTACACCAGGTTACTCATTATACCAGATTACTCATTACACCAGGTTACACCAGGTTACTCATTACACCAGGTTACTCATTACACCAGGTTACTCATTATACCAGGTTACTCATTACACCAGGTTAAACCAGATTACTCATTACACCAGGTTACTCATTACACCAGGTTACTTATTTCACCAGGTTACACCAGATTACTCATTACACCAGGTTACTCATCACACCAGATTACTCATTACACCAGGTTACTCATTATACCAGGTTACTCATTACACCAGGTTAAACCAGATTACTCATTACACCAGGTTACTCATTACACCAGGTCACACCAGATTACTCATTACACCAGGTTACTCATTACACCTGGTTACTCATCACACCAGGTTACACCAGGTTACTCATCACACCTGGTTACTCATTACACCATGTTACTCATTACACCAGGTTACTCATTACACCGGGTTACTCATTACACCAGGTTACACCAGGTTACTAATTATACCAGGTTACACATTACACCAGGTTACTCATTACACCAGGTTACACCAGGTTACTCATTACACCATGTTACTCATCAGACCAGGTTACACCAGGTTACTCATCACACTAGGTTACTCATTACACAAGGTTTCTCATCACACCAGGTTACACCAGGTTACTCATCACACTAGGTTACTCATTACACCAGGTTACTCTTTACACCAGGTTACTCATTACACCAGGTTACTCATCACACCAGGTTACTCATTACACCAGGTTAGTCATTACACCAGGTTACTCATTACACCAGGTTACACCAGGATACGAAATACACCAGGTTACACCAGGTTACTCATTACACCAGGTTACTCATTACACCAGGTTACTCATTACACCAGGTTACTCATTACACATGGTTACTCATTACACCAGGTTACACCAGATTACCAATTTACTCATTACACCAGGTTACTCATCACACATGGTTACTCATTACACCAGGTTACTCATCACACCAGGTTACTCATGACAACAGGTTACTTATTTCACCAGGTTACACCAGGTTACTCATTACACCAGGTTAAAACAGATTACTCATTACACCAGGTTACTCATTACACCAGGTTAAAACAGATTACTCATTACACCAGGTTACTCATTACACCAGGTTACTCATTACACCAGGTTACTCATTGCACCAGGTTACACCAGATTACTCATTACACCAGGTTACTCATTACACCAGGTTACTCATTACACCAGATTACTCATTACACCAGGTTACTCATTACACCAGGTTACACCAGATTACTCATTACACCAGGTTACTCATTACACCAGGTTACTCATTATACCAGGTTACTCATTACACCAGGTTACACCAGATTACTCATTACACCAGGTTACTCATTACACCAGGTTACTCATTACACCAGGTTACTCATTACACCAGATTACTCATTACACCAGGTTACTCATTATACCAGGTTACTCATTACACCAGGTTACACCAGATTACTCATTACACCAGATTACTCATTACACCAGGTTACTCATTATACCAGGTTACTCATTACACCAGGTTACTCATTACACCAGGTTACTCATTACACCAGGTTACTCATTATACCAGGTTACTCATTACACCAGGTTAAACCAGATTACTCATTACACTAGGTTACTCATTACACCAGGTTACTTATTTCACCAGGTTACACCAGATTACTCATTACACCAGGTTACTCATCACACCAGATTACTCATTACACCAGGTTACTCATTATACCAGGTTACTCATTACACCAGGTTAAACCAGATTACTCATTACACCAGGTTACTCATTACACCAGGTTACACCAGATTACTCATTACACCAGGTTACTCATTACACCTGGTTACTCATCACACCAGGTTACACCAGGTTACTCATCACACCAGGTTACTCATTACAACAGGTTACTTATTTCACCAGGTTACACCAGGTTACTCATTACACCAGGTTAAAACAAATTACTCATTACACCAGGTTACTCATTACACCAGGTTACTCATTACACCAGGTTACTCATTACACCAGGTTACACCAGATTACTCATTACACCAGGTTACTCATTACACCAGGTTACTCATTACACCAGGTTACTCATTACACCAGGTTACACCAGGTTACTCATTACACCAGGTTACTCATTACACCAGGTTACTCATTACACCAGATTACTCATTACACCAGGTTACTCATTACACCAGGTTACACCAGATTACTCATTACACCAGGTTACTCATTACACCAGGTTACTCATTACACCAGTTTACTCATTACACCAGGTTACACCAGATTACTCATTACACCAGGTTACTCATTACACCAGGTTACTCATTACACCAGGTTACTCATTACGCCAGATTACTCATTACACCAGGTTACTCATTATACCAGGTTACTCATTACACCAGGTTACACCAGATTACTCATTACACCAGATTACTCATTACACCAGGTTACTCATTATACCAGGTTACTCATTACACCAGGTTACACCAGGTTACTCATTACACCAGGTTACTCATTAAACCAGGTTACTCATTATACCAGGTTACTCATTACACCAGGTTAAACCAGATTACTCATTACACCAGGTTACTCATTACACCAGGTTACTTATTTCACCAGGTTACACCAGATTACTCATTACACCAGGTTACTCATCACACCAGATTACTCATTACACCAGGTTACTCATTATACCAGGTTACTCATTACACCAGGTTAAACCAGATTACTCATTACACCAGGTTACTCATTACACCAGGTTACACCAGATTACTCATTACACCAGGTTACTCATTACACCTGGTTACTCATCACACCAGGTTACACCAGGTTACTCATCACACCTGGTTACTCATTACACCATGTTACTCATTACACCAGGTTACTCATTACACCAGGTTACTCATTACACCAGATTACTCATTACACCAGGTTACTCATTACACCAGGTTACACCAGATTACTCATTACACCAGGTTACTCATAACACCAGGTTACTCATTATACCAGGTTACTCATTACACCAGGTTACACCAGATTACTCATTACACCAGGTTACTCATTACACCAGGTTACTCATTACACCAGGTTACTCATTACACCAGATTACTCATTACACCAGGTTACTCATTATACCAGGTTACTCATTACACCAGGTTACACCAGATTACTCATTACACCAGATTACTCATTACACCAGGTTACTCATTATACCAGGTTACTCATTACACCAGGTTACTCATTACACCAGGTTACTCATTACACCAGGTTACTCATTATACCAGGTTACTCATTACACCAGGTTAAACCAGATTACTCATTACACTAGGTTACTCATTACACCAGGTTACTTATTTCACCAGGTTACACCAGATTACTCATTACACCAGGTTACTCATCACACCAGATTACTCATTACACCAGGTTACTCATTACACCAGGTTACTCATTACACCAGGTTAAACCAGATTACTCATTACACCAGGTTACTCATTACACCAGGTTACACCAGATTACTCATTACACCAGGTTACTCATTACACCTGGTTACTCATCACACCAGGTTACACCAGGTTACTCATCACACCAGGTTACTCATTACAACAGGTTACTTATTTCACCAGGTTACACCAGGTTACTCATTACACCAGGTTAAAACAAATTACTCATTACACCAGGTTACTCATTACACCAGGTTACTCATTACACCAGGTTACTCATTACACCAGGTTACACCAGATTACTCATTACACCAGGTTACTCATTACACCAGGTTACTCATTACACCAGGTTACTCATTACACCAGGTTACACCAGATTACTCATTACACCAGGTTACTCATTACACCAGGTTACTCATTACACCAGATTACTCATTACACCAGGTTACTCATTACACCAGGTTACACCAGATTACTCATTACACCAGGTTACTCATTACACCAGGTTACTCATTACACCAGTTTACTCATTACACCAGGTTACACCAGATTACTCATTACACCAGGTTACTCATTACACCAGGTTACTCATTACACCAGGTTACTCATTACGCCAGATTACTCATTACACCAGGTTACTCATTATACCAGGTTACTCATTACACCAGGTTACACCAGATTACTCATTACACCAGATTACTCATTACACCAGGTTACTCATTATACCAGGTTACTCATTACACCAGGTTACACCAGGTTACTCATTACACCAGGTTACTCATTACACCAGGTTACTCATTATACCAGGTTACTCATTACACCAGGTTAAACCAGATTACTCATTACACCAGGATACTCATTACACCAGGTTACTTATTTCACCAGGTTACACCAGATTACTCATTACACCAGGTTACTCATCACACCAGATTACTCATTACACCAGGTTACTCATTATACCAGGTTACTCATTACACCAGGTTAAACCAGATTACTCATTACACCAGGTTACTCATTACACCAGGTTACACCAGATTACTCATTACACCAGGTTACTCATTACACCTGGTTACTCATCACACCAGGTTACACCAGGTTACTCATCAAACCTGGTTACTCATTACACCATGTTACTCATTACACCAGGTTACTCATTACACCGGGTTACTCATTACACCAGGTTACACCAGGTTACTCATTATACCAGGTTACACTAGGTTACTCATTACACCAGGTTACTCATTACACCAGGTTACACCAGGTTACTCATTACACCAGGTTACTCATTACACCAGGTTACTCATCACACCAGGTTACACCAGGTTACTCATTACACCAGGTTACACCAGGTTACTCATCATACCAGGTTACTCATTACACCAGGTTACACCAGGTTACTCATTATACCAGGTTACACCAGGTTGTTCACTACACCAGGTTACACCAGGTTACTCATCACACCAGGTTACTCATTACACCAGGTTACTCATTACACCAGGTTTCTCATTACACCAGGTTACACCAGGTTACTCATTACACCAGGTTACTCATCACACCAGGTTACACCAGGTTACTCATCACACCAGGTTACACCAGGTTACTCATCACACCAGGTTACACCAAGTTACTCATCACTCATTACACTCAGGTTACTCATCACACCAGGTCACACCAGGTTACTCAATACACCAGGTGACTCATCACGCATTACACTCAGGTTACTCATCACACCAGGTTACACCAGGTTACTCATTACTCCAGGTTACACCTGGTTACTCATTACACCAGGTTACACCTGGTTACTCATTAAACCAGGTTACACCAGGTTACTCATTACGCCAGGTTACTCATCACACCAGGTCACACCAGGTTACTCATCACACCAGGTTACTCACATCACACCAGGTTACTCATCACACCAGGTTACACCAGGTTACTCATTACACTCAGGTTACTCATTACACCAGGTTACTCATTACACCAGGTTACTCATTATACCAGGTTACACCAGGTTACTCATTGCACCAGGTTACTCATCACACCAGGTTACACCAGGTTACTCACATCACACTCAGGTTACTCATTACACTCAGGTTACTCATTACACCAGGTTACTCAGTACACCAGGTTACACCAGGTTACTCATCACACCAGGTTACACCAGGTTACTCATTATACCAGGTTACTCATTACACCAGGTTACTCACATCACACCAGGTTACTCATTACACCAGGTTACTCATTACACCAGGTTACACCAGGTTACTCATCACACCAGGTTACACCAGGTTACTCATTACACCAGGTTACTCATTACACCAGGTTACTCACATCACACCAGGTTACACCAGGTCACTCATCACGCCAGCGTGGTACCATAGACCTCCATTACACCAGTAAGCTCTTTGCAACTGTTCTCACTCCGCTTTCTTACTGTGATGATCATGTATCTGTGATAATGGTAATGTACCTGTGATATGGTAATGTACCTCTAATATGGTAATGTATCTCTGGTATGGTAATGTATCTGTGATATGGTAATGTGTCTGTGATATGGTAATGTACCTGTGATAATGTAATGCATCTTTGATAATGTAATGTATGTGATATGGTAATGTACCTGTGATATGGTAATATAGTTGTGATGTGATGATATACCTGTGATAATGTAATGTATCTGTGATAATGTAATGTATCTGTGATATGGTAATGTATATTTGATGTGATGATCTATGTGTGTGTTTCAGAGGAGCTGAATTGTTCCAGGCTACTATAGTGAAGGCAGTCAGAGCCAGACTGGAGGAAGAGAACAAGTCTATGGAACAGCTGAAGAGACAGTAAGTCACAACAGCTGTCTGCTTGATATGGACCTTCCCTTTAAACCTTTATCTATTAACCTTTATCCAGCCTTTACTTATTAACCTTCCCTTTAAACCTTTATCTATTAACCTTTATCCAGCCTTTACTTATTAACCTTCCCTTTAAACCTTTATCTATTAACCTTCCCTTTAAACCTTTAACCAACATTTATCTATTAACCTTCCCTTTAAACCTTTATCTATTAACCTTCCCTTTAAACCTGTATCTATTAACCTTCCCTTTAAACCTTTATCTATTAACCTTCCCTTTAAACCTGTATCTATTAACCTTCCCTTTAAACCTTTATCTATTAACCTTCCCTTTAAACCTTTATCTACTAACCTTCCCTTTAAACCTTTATCTATTAACCTTCCCTTTAAACCTTTATCTATTAACCTTCCCTTTAAACCTTTATCTATTAACCTTCCCTTTAAACCTTTATCTATTAACCTTCCCTTTAAACCTTTATCTATTAACCTTCCCTTTAAACCTTTATCTATTAACCTTCCCTTTAAACCTTTATCTATTAACCTTCCCTTTAAACCTGTATCTATTAACCTTCCCTTTAAACCTTTATCTATTAACCTTTATCCAGCCTTTACTTATTAACCTTCCCTTTAAATCTTTATCTATTAACCTTCCCTTTAAACCTTTATCTATTAACCTAACCTTTAAACCTTTATCTATTAACCTTTATCCAGCCTTTACTTATTAACCTTCCCTTTAAATCTTTATCTATTAACCTTCCCTTTAAACCTTTATCTATTAACCTAACCTTTTAACCTTTATCTATTAACCTTCCCTTTAAACCTTTATCTATTAACCTTCCCTTTAAACCTTTAACCAACATGTATCTATTAACCTTCCCTTTGAACCTTTATCCAACCTTTATCTATTAACCTTCCCTTTAAATCTTTATCTATTAATCTAACCTTTATCCAGCCTCTAACAGGCCAATTGGTTCAAATAGTCATTGCTTTCTTTCAATATTGTTCTAGAAACATGGAAGAAGAGAGAGAAACCTTGTCTGCTTTCTCTTGATAGATAGAACTGAGTGTTGTCATTCATTATCTTTCTGTCTCTTTCTCTCTCCCTCTCAGGATGGACCGTATAAAGCAGCGCCAGGAGAAGTTTAAGAGTGGGAAGAAAAAGATGTTGAGCCTGGCCCAGGAATCTGGGGACAGAGAGAACCCCATCCAGCCACAGGAATCTGGGGACAGAGAGAACCCCATCCAGCCACAGGAGCAGGAGGAAGAGGATGATGGTACTGTATCATGATGAAGGCTCTTAACATCTCTCTAGGAGTACTGATGTTAAAACTAGGTGGAATGTCTAATCAATATAGACTGGGTGTTGGTTAGTTCTCATGGAACGTTTATGAAACCCTGGAATAGATTTTCATACGATCCCGATCATTATGACATCATTACTGCAAACAATGTTGTGGTCACAAAGCTTCATGAAGATATATATATATATATATATATATATATATATATATATATATATATATATATATATATTTGAAATACCGTTTAACTTGCACAAAGTCTGAATGAATAAATATTTTTTGCAATATAAAGCATAATTGATCTACATGTGAAACCATTTTTATTTTAGGAGCAGAGCGAGAAAGAGAGAAAGAGAAAGTGAAAGAGAAAGAAACAGCCAAGACTAAAAAAAGGCAGTGGTGGCGGCCTTGGGTTGACCACGCCTCCAGTAGGTTGACCCCTCCTTCTTTCTCCGCTCTGATTGACTGTTGTGTCCTTGACCAGAACTCTCAGAGGATTCCCATACTGCACCTGGGCTCCAGACGACCCAAAACAAACGTCAACGTTCCGTCCAGACCTCAGTCCTTTTCTGTCTCTATTTAAGGCCCCTCGATTGATTAATTAATTGATTGATGAGTTAATTGTTCGACGGATTGATGAACCCCAAAACATCAGAAATATACAGACGAGATAGTGTACTGATTTGCTGGAATGAAATAAGACAATATTACAATATGCCTCAACTAATGGCAATGGGGGGCCATAAATAGACTATTTTCTATGAGAGAAAATAAAATAACTGATGCCTGTGATGTTTGTGGTTGTGGTCCTGGTGAGGCCACAGTAGGGAATCTCTCGTTGTGAAAGATTCTATTAGACAGAGCTAAGTGCCTTCTCCCTTTTCATTCTTTCTTTCTAGGAAGAGTAAAAAGGGTGAAGGATTATGTCTCTGTTATAGTCACGATCACCACCAGTATATGTACCGCACGAGGGGAAACTGAGCAATACTGATCAGAACGATCCACGTTTAATAAAGTTTGAAGGTTTTAATAAGGAAATCGAGTTTCAAATTGACATTGAAAAGCTGTAAAAAAAACTTTACCCACGTTTCTCTGAAGTGTGTCTCAGTTGTTCTCTGGGGTGCCCTGTTTCTGTGTTGAATTGATTTCTTAGTTACACCCCTGTCATATCGTTGCATTCATTATATGATTTACCCAGTTCACCCCTCATCCTAACCCCATTCATATATTACCCAGCATCCTCCTCTCTTCCTGTTCCCCCCCATTATGGCTCTTCTGTTCAAGGACATAAGTCAGTTTCAACTATTACAATTCTTTTGAAGGTCTGCCCAAATCACCTCAATCTATGCCATGTCTTAGTAAACAAACTAATATGCTAATATTGTGTGTCTAACATTGTGTTTGCTTTCCTACTCTTATCAACTTCATCCCACAAGTGTTTTGAATCAAACCAACCTCTGCTGCCTCACACTACCCTAGTTTACAGACTCTCAACACCCCAAAGCATCACCTGCTTTTCAAACCCTTTCCTGCAGTTAATATTAACGGCACCTTGCTCTCTACTCATCAGTGGTGAGGAGTGGAGATTATTACTTGTTTGAAACTGACAGTGAAGAAGAGGAGGAAGAGGAGGAGAAAAGAGAGGATCAAGAGCTGCCCAAGAAGTCAGCATTTCAGGTGAGCTCCAGACCAGACCAGACCAGCGGCAACGTTTCCTCAGTATACCGAAGTAGTTACCCGGTATTACTGTAGTGTGAAATATTTCATTGTCTTTCAATCGTCAATATTGTCTAGTTTAGTATCAGATTATCTGTTGCCACTACTAGTGTATGAAAAGATATGCACTTTCATCTTTGTGTTTTCTACTAACTACCCTACCACCCTTTATCCCTCCTCTTCAGCGAGCTATTGGGAAGTTTGCCTCAGCCCTTATAGCTCTGCCCAGATCTATCATTAAACTGCCCAAAACCATCCTTCAGTATGTAATCAGGGCAGCCAAGGTACCAAATAACAGATTCAGCATTTCCTCTTACCACAGCCTGTGTCGACTGTAACCTGTGTCCTCAGCCTGTATCTCCTCTTACCACAGCCTGTGTAGACTGTATCCTGTGTCCTCAGCCTGTATCTCCTCTTACCACAGCCTGTGTCAACTGTATCCTGTTTTGTGTAGATTTGCTGTTTCAATGAAGGCCAAGGCATTTATAACCAACTGTCTTTCCATCCCATATCCGATCCAAGACCATATCCATTTAGAAACAAAAAATATCCTAAATATTCCAGACAGGATGGGGATGGAACTACAGTGGTCCTTCTGTCATGTGTTTTAAGTGATATATTGTTTTGAAGCAGTTTGCATGACCTCGGCAGAGCCTTTTACCAACAGATCTGAGAAAATGCATTGGTGTTGTTGTCACACATTTGCGATTTTGGTGTGGTTTGCTCCATTGTACAAGGTTAAATATATTTACAAGTAAGCCTTCGATATTGTCGCCTAGTCACAATGAAGCCATTGTTACAAATTACAATATAAGAGTGTAAAATGGCATAAATCGCAGGTGGCATCTACCTTTTGTACTGATGAAGCAAAAACACTCTAAAATTGTCATATTGTCTTTGTGACTCTGAGCTCGATTGTTTTGATTTGTCTGTGGTTTAAAGGGTTAACTAAATGTCACCTGGCTTGCTATTGCTCTTGTTTTATTTGCATCTGAGTGTGCCCGCCTTGACCGTAGCACTCCTTTGATTGGCCTGAATCCTTGAGATCTGTTTGATAGGACTGAATCCTTGAGATCTGTTTGATTGGCCTGAATCCTTGAGATCTGTTTGATTGGACTGAATCCTTGAGATCTGTTTGATTGGACTGAGTCCTTGAGATCTGTTTGATTGGACTGAATCCTTGAGATCTGTTTGATTGGACTGAATCCTTGAGATCTGTTTGATTGGACTGAATCCTTGAGATCTGTTTGATTGGACGGAGTCCTTGAGATCTGTTTGATTGGACTGAATCCTTGAGATCTGTTTGATTGGACGGAGTCCTTGAGATCTGTTTGATTGGACTGAATCCTTGAGATCTGTTTGATTGGACTGAATCCTTGAGATCTGTTTGATTGGACGGAGTCCTTGAGATCTGTTTGATTGGACTGAATCCTTGAGATCTGTTTGATTGGACTGAATCCTTGAGATCTGTTTGATTGGACTGAATCCTTGAGATCTGTTTGATTGGACTGAATCCTTGAGATCTGTTTGATTGGACTGAATCCTTGAGATCTGTTTGATTGGACTGAATCCTTGAGATCTGTTTGATTGGACTGAATCCTTGAGATCTGTTTGATTGGACTGAATCCTTGAGATCTGTTTGATTGGACTGAATCCTTGAGATCTGTTTGATTGGACTGAATCCTTGAGATCTGTGTGCGTAACAATTTTTTTCCTGTACAAATTGTCGTCAATATATGAATCAACACGACAAAATACATGAATCAATACATGAATCAACACACAAATCAATACATGAATCATTACGTGAATCAATACATGAAACAATACACGAATCGACACAAATCAATACATGAATCATTACATGTATCAACACATGACTCAATACATAATTTTGCGAAAGTCAGAGTTAAGAGCGCACAGATCTCAAATCAGGATTCGTTCCTTTATGTCCAAACTAACATTGTGCTTCCTGTACTGTACGCTCCCAGTTTTTCTACCATGCCTGGATAACAGACTCCAAGACAGCCATGAAGGAACGAGGCAAAGAGAAGCGTAAGTTCTGGAAGAGGTACACCAAGAGAGACAAACACAAGAAGGACAAGAAGGAAGGTAAGTTAAGAGATATCAGTATTATAACAGAGTCACCGATATAAAGAAAATCATCAGCATACATCCTTTGACCACATAGCCCAGTTTCAGAAGAAGATCACGAGAATAGATCAACGCATCATTCTGTTCTTACAACCTCTGAGGGCTCATGCTACTTCCTTAGTTCTCACGGAAGGATCCATCTTTAATCTGTGATGATTCAAAAGCATCGTTATTTTACAAGATCCCTTTACGCTTGATTCACCACCTCTTAATTCATGTAGATAATGTAAGGCTTGGTTGTGAAAGCGAAAAGCAGGGGTGAGATAGGACATCCCTGACGACTACCCCAAGAGTTCTCACACTCACTCATTATAAACCAGGTCTACTGGAAGTATTGTTTTGTTATGTTATTCTCTGAAAGTTATTATTTTGTTGTGTTATTCTCTGTAACGTGGCCAGCAGCATATCACCCAGCATTCCACTGCTAGCTTGTTTCTGAAGCTAAACAGGGTTGGTCCTGGTTGGCCCCTGGATGGGAGACCAGATGATGCTAGAAGTGGTGTTGGAGACCCAGTAGGAGGCACCCTTTCTTCTGGTCTAAAAAAAATTGCCCCAGGGCAGTGATTGGGGACATTGCCCTGTGCAGGGTGCTGTCTTTTGGATGGGATGTTAAATGGGTGTCCTGACTCTCTATGGTTGCTAAAGATCCCATGGTACTTATCATAAGAGTAGGGGTGTGAACCCCGGTGTCCTAGCTAAATTCCCAATCTGGCCTTCAAACCATCATGGTCACCTAATCATCCCCAGTTTACAATTGGCTCATTCATCCCCCCTCCTCTCCCCTGTAACTATTCCTCAGGTTGTTGCTATAAATGAGAATGTGTTCTCAGTCAACTTACTTGGAAAAAAAAAAATATATATATATATATATATATATATATATATATATATATATATATATATATATATATATATATTGTTGTTTTATTCTCTTTAACTTATTGTTTTTTTTGCATTATTTACTGTAAATTATTGTTTTGTGTTATTCTCTCTAAGTTATTTTTTTGTTGTGTTATTTTCTGTAAATTATTGTTTTGTTGTGTTATTCTGTGCAGGTCATGTGACTATAGAGATGGAGGAAGATCAGGAGGGAACACAGGAGAAGAAGTCTGACGGACCAGGTGGGTGTCACAGACCCTTTCAAATACTGTAGTATATGTATATACACCAGCACTTACACGGAGAGACAACCACCAGTCGTGATATTGATTCTATATATAGTATATATATCATAGGTTCTTACTATAGTTTACTCCGAATCTATGATCGTAATGACAATGATCTGGATCATGGCTGTTTTAGCTAGTTTAGTTGAGTGCCCTGATGCCACTTTGGATAAGATTGTCTGCAAAGAAAACAATGTAAATATTTGTAACTTATCTTTCCCACGTCCCACCAGACAACGTCTTGAAGCGAGTGTTCAACATCATCAAGTTCACCTGGGTGTTGTTCCAGACCACGGTGGAGAGCTTCACCAAGTGGATGAACAACGTGTGTAGAGAACACATAGACATCTCCACCGTGCTGCGCATTGAGAGATGCATGCTCACTAGAGAGGTCAAAAAGGTACTGCTGCTGTCACTCTCTCTCTATATATACACATTTATGTCACTCTCTCTCTCTATATATACACATTTATGTCACTCTCTCTCTCTATATATACACATTTATGTCACTCTCTCTCTCTATATATACACATTTATGTCACTCTCTCTCTATATATATACATATTTATGTCACTCTCTCTCTATATATACACATTTATGTCACTCTCTCTCTCTATATATACACATTTATGTCACTCTCTCTCTATATATAAACATATTTATGTCACTCTCTCTCTCTCTATATATACACATTTATGTCACTCTCTATATATATACACATTTATGTCACTCTCTCTCTATATATATACATATTTATGTCACTCTCTCTCTATATATACATATTTATGTCACTCTCTCTCTATATATACATATTTATGTCACTCTCTCTCTCTATATATACATATTTATGTCACTCTCTCTATATATACATATTTATGTCACTCTCTCTCTATATATACATATTTATGTCCCTCTCTCTCTATATATACATATGTATGTCACTCTCTCTCTATATATACATATTTATGTCACTCTCTCTCTATATACATATTTATGTCACTCTCTCTCTCTATATATATATATATACACATTTATGTCACTCTCTTTTATCTTTATTTAACTAGGCAAGTCAGTTAAGAACAAATTCTTATTTTCAATAACGGCCCTGGGTGGGGTTAACAGTGGGGTTAACTGCCTTGTTCAGGGGCAGAACAACAGATTTGTACCTTGTCAGCTCGGAGATTCAATCTTGCAACCTTTCGGTTACTAGTCCAACGCTCTAACCACTAGGCTACCTGCTGCCCCTTTGAGTATCTTGTCTTACATAAACACTCTTTAAATAGTTAGATTACATTTTTTGACTTTGAAATATAGCAAACTAGAAAACAAAACCGAGATTAAATGACTATCCTGATCTAACCTCCCCCTGCAGGGCAACGTCCCGTCCAGAGAGAGTATCCATGTGTTCTACCAGAAGCAGATGCGTATGAGCATGTCTCGGGGGTCCAGCCTGGACCGGCTCAGTGAGGAGGACAGTGCGTCGGGGGGGTCTCACAGGGTCCACAGGAGGAGAGGCGACTATCGCATGGAGAGCCAGGACAGCATGGCATCGTTGGCATCACGAGACAGCATATCTAGGTAAGTGTTTCGTACGTGTAATAATTTGAATCAAATGTACATTTTACATGTTAGTCATTTAGCAGATGCTCTTATCCTGAATAACTTACAGTCAGTTCATTCATCTTAAGATGATTAGGTGGGACAACCACATATCACAGGGATAGAAAGTATATTTTACCTCCATATCGTAGCTATTAGTAGAGTCAGAGCTAGGGGGAGGGGGTCAAGTCCTGGTTAAGTGCTGTGGGGGTCAGTAGAGTCATAGCTGGGGGGTGTCAAGTCCTGGTTTAGTGCTGTGGGGGTCAGTAGAGTCAGAGCTTGGGGGGGGGGGTTTAGTGCTGTGGGGGTTGAGGTGAGAAGGGGGATTATTTAACATACAGTTTGAAGAGATTGGGTTTCAGATGTTTTTGGAAAGATGGGCAGAGACTCTGCTGTCCTAGCTTCAGGGGGAAGCTGGACCTACCATTGGGGTTCCAGGACAGAGAAGAGCTTGGACTGGGCTGAGCGGGAGCTGACCTCCCCTTGGGGTTCCAAGACAGAGAAGAGCTTGGACTGGGCTGAGCGGGAGCTGACCTCCCGTTGGGGTGGGAGGGCCAAAAGACCTGAGGCGGCAGAACGGAGTGCTCGGGTTGGGGTGTTGGGGTTTTGAGCATAAAATCAAAGTTTATTGGTCAGATGCACACAGTACAGAGAAATGATTACTTGCTGACTCTCCTCAACAATGCAGTACAATAAAAATATCAATCAAGAATCAAACGCCAAATACAAAAGTCTACAAATAACAAGTAGTAATAAAAAGCAGAATAAAAGACTGTGGAGAGTGCTGGAGATATCCTATTATTTCATTCTATATCTAATTCTAGGGCTTGATCAGTATCTTCAGCATGAGCGATGAGAAATCACATCACCACTACCATTTGGAAACTTCCACATCTTTAGCTGTGTCATGTGGAAGCCATGTTGTAACCATTGTGTCATTCCACTCCTTTATTTCTCATCTCTCCATCCCTTTATCGCGTCAGTGCCTACACTGAGGCCACCATGCTGTTCTCCCGCCAAGACACGCTGGACGAGCTGGACGGAATGCCGTCAGACGTTCCCATTCCCAAAACCAGTGAACGTGCCCGGCCAAAACTCCGTAAGATCTACGGCCTGGACGCCTCCAAATCAACTGACAGCAGCAGCAGCCAAGTGTCCAGGTGCCTGGTCCAAGCTGAAATCTTCCTCTTTCTCCTTCACCTCCTCTTCCATCCTCTTTGTCACTCTCTTCTTCCACCTCCTCTCCTCATCCCCTCCACTCCTTTCTCATCCTCCTCTTCCTTCTGTCGTGACGTTAGTATTATTCATGTGACAACTGCTATTCATCGAATAATTAACTATGTTTATAATTACGTGATCAAATTAATCAGGGAACCATGAACTCAGTATGCTGGGGCACCATGGGAAAAGTTTGTTTAACCTCTCTAGGGTACGTGGGACCCTAGCGTCCCATCTGGCCAACATCCAGTGAGATTGCAGAGCGCTAAATTCAATTACAGAAATACTCATTATAAAAATTCAGAAAACAAAACATATTTTACATAGGTTTAAAGATTAACTTCTTGTTAATCCAACCACAGTGTCATATTTATAAAATGCTTTTCGGCGAAAGCATACCTAGGCCAGAACATACCTAGCCCAGAACATACCTAGCCCAGAACAAAGCCCAGTTGACAAATTATTACAAACAGTAACCAGCCAAGCAGAAGCGTTACAAAACTCAGAAATAGAGATAAAATGAATCCCTTACCTTTGATGATCTTCATATGGTGGCAATCAGAAGACTAACCATCAGAATTTACTCAATAAATGTTCCTTTTGTTCGATGGAGTCCAAAATCCTTGTTAGGGCGTTTTCTTCAGTAATCCACAGGCTCAAACGCAGTCAAAACAATCCAAATATATCCAAATTGTATCCGTAAAGTTCATAGAAACATGTCAAACGATGTTTATATTCAATCCTCAGGTTGTTTTTTAGCCTAAATGATCTATAATATTTCAACCGGACAATAACATCGTCAATATAAAAGGTAAACAAGAAATGCAAGAAAAGCTCTGCGACACGGTAGGGTTCACTCGTTCAGACTGGTCTTACTCCCTCATTTATAGGAATACAAGCCTGAAACGATTTCTAAAGACTGTTGACATCTAGTGGAAGGCATAGGAACTGCAAATGGAGTCCTAAGTCAATGGATACTGTAATGGCATTGAATAGAAAACTACAAAACCAACAAACAAAAAAGACTTCCTGAATGGATTTTTCTCAGGTTTTTGCCTGCTAAATCAGTTCTGTTATACTCACAGACACTATTATAACAGTGTTGGAAACCTGAGAGTGTTTTCTATCCAAATTGACCAGTTATATGCATATCATATCTTCTGGGCCCGAGTAGCAGACCTTTTAATTTGGGCATGCTTTTCATCCAAAATTCCGAATGCTGCCCCCTACCCTAGAGAAGTTAATGAGTTACCGTTTCTCAAATGAACTTAAAGAATATCAGAATATCGATTTCCTAGCAGTCACTAATTAATTAATTTCCTATTCAGTCTCATTCCAATTGAGTTGATTATTTATTTACTAACAAGCTAAGTGATAATATAAGATAAACAAACACACAGTCTGGGCTATTGATTAGAACTTAGTACAACAAACCGGTCCCTAGTGGACCAACATGATATGACACGTGTTACACAAGATGGGGATTTAGAAAGAGAGAGAGAGAGAGAGAGAGAGAGTGCATGAGAGAAAAGCACACTTGGATACATTTGTAAAATATGCTAAGTTTTACACCTTGCCCCGAACTGCCTTATGGGTCAGAATTATAATGAACGTATTTACTTGTTGAAAGTCTCTGTTTTTCTTCGTGGACCGAGTTTAGCCGACGACCTTCTACTCCGATGGCGGCTTCTCCTCCGTTACCGGGTGTAAGCCTCTGATTGTCCACATGACGTCACACTTTCCTTTCTCTTGGTTGTCTGTTCCTTGAACTCGTTCTTTTCTCAGGAAGCTTAACAGCCGTGTTGACGCTCCCAGCTTGGTTAGGAGGGCCGTGTAGACAACCAATGATTTGAAGAGAATAGCTGTCTGGTTCTCCTGGAATTCACCTTCTTAGATACAGTCAATCAATCAATCAGATCTATTTATAAAGCCCTTCTTACATCAGCTGATGTCACAAAGTGCTGTAAAGAAACCGAGCCTAAAACCCCAAACAGCAAGCAATGCAGATGTAGAAGCACAGTGGCTAGGAAAAACTCCCTAGAAAGGCCAGAACCTAGGAAGAAACCTAGAGAGGAACCAGGATCTGAAGGGTGGCCAGTCCTCTTCTGGCTGTGCTGGGTGGAGATTATAACAGTACATGGTCAAGATGTTAAAACTTTCATAGATGAACAGCAGGGTCAAATAATAATAATCACAGTGGTTGTAGAGGGTGCAACAGGTCAGCACCTCAGGAGTGAATGACAGTTGGCTTTTCATACTCGATTATTCAGAGTTAGAGACAGCAGGTGCGGTAGAGAGAGAGAGTCGAAAACAGCAGGTCCGGGACAAGGTAGCACGTCCGGTGAAGAGGTCAGGGTTCCATAGCCGCAGGCGGCAGAACAGTTGAAACAGGAGCAGCAACACGACCAGGTGGACTTGGGATAGCAAGGTGTCATTAGGCCAGGTAGTCTGAGGCATGGTCCTAGGGCTCAGGTCCTCCGAGAGAAAAAGAGAGGGCGAAAGAGATGGAGAGAGAGTTAGAGGGAGCATACTTAAATTCACACAGGACACTGGATAGGACAGGAGAAATACTCCAGATATAAGACTGACCCTAGCGCCCGACACATAAACTATTGCAGCATAAATGCTGGAGGCTGAGACAGGAGGGGTCTGGAGACACTGTGACCCCGTTCGACGATACCCCCAGACAGGGCCAACCGGGCAGGATATAACCCCACCCACTTTGCCAAAGCACAGCTCCCACAGCACTAGAGGGATATTTTCAACCACCAACTTACCATC
Organism: Oncorhynchus mykiss; assembly: GCF_013265735.2. Taxonomy (NCBI): domain Eukaryota; kingdom Metazoa; phylum Chordata; class Actinopteri; order Salmoniformes; family Salmonidae; genus Oncorhynchus; species Oncorhynchus mykiss. The sequence goes on along the minus strand of NC_048572.1, from coordinate 88,418,543 downwards.
CTGAGACAAGGCCGAGTATAGCCCACAAAGATCTCCACCACGGCACAACCAAAGGGGGGGCGCCAACCCAGACAGGAAGACCACGTCAGTGATTCAACCCACTCAAGTGACGCACCCCTTCTAGGGACGGCATGGAGGAGCACCAGTGAGCCAGTGACTCAGCCCCTGTAAAAGGGTTAGAGGCAGAGAATCCCAGTGGAGAGAGGGGAACCAGCCAGGCAGAGACAGCAAGGGCGGTTCGTCGCTCCAGTGCCTTTCCGTTCACTTTCACACCACTGGGCCAGACTACACTCAATCATAGGACCTACTGAAGAGATGAGTCTTCAATAAAGACTTAAAGGTCGAGACCGAGTCTGCGTCTCTCACATGGATAGGCAGACCAGTTCCTAAAAATGGAGCTTTGTAGGAGAAAGACCTGCCTCCAGCTGTTTGCTTAGTTTATTTAGTGCTTTATCCGGGTCGTCGGAAAGTAGAACATTGCAGTCGTCTAATCTAATATGATCAAATTTTTTGGTTCTAGTCAGGATTCTAGCAGCCGTATTTAGCACTAACTGAAGTTCATTTAGTGCTTTATCCGGGTAGCCGGAAAGTAGAGCATTGCAGTAGTCTAATCTAGAAGTGACAAAAGCGTGGATACATTTTTCTGCATCAATTTTGGACAGAAAGTTTATTTTTGAAATGTTACGTAGATGGAAAAAAAGCTGTCCTTGAAACAGTCTTGATATGTTCTTCAAAAGAGAGATCGGGGTCCAGAGTAACGCCGAGGTCCTTCACAGTTTGATTTTAGACGACTGTACAACCATCACGATTAGTTGTCAGATCCAACAGAAGATCTCTTTGTTTCTTGGGACCTAGAACAAGCATCTCTGTTTTGTCCGAGTTTAAAAGTCAAAAATGTGCCGCCATACACTTCCTTATGTCTGAAACACAGGCTTCCAGGGAGGGCAATTTTGGGGCTTCACCATGTTTCATTGAAATGCATAGCAGTGAAAGTTAACATTATGTTTGGTATCAAAAGTGGCACTGAGGTTTATTATGTTCAACAAAGGAGGGCCAAGCACAGGAAGCAGCTCTTTCAGTAGTTTAGTTGTAATAGAAGATCCAGTATGCAGCTTGAAGGTTTAGAGGCCATGACTATGTTCATCAATGTGTCACTTCACTGTCACTTCACTGCTGAAGGGGAAGCCATCCTCTCTTGGGGAATGCTGCTTTTAAGTTAGCTTGCGACAGTATCAAAGATACATTTTGGATTGTTCTTATTCTCCTCAATTAAGTTGGAAAAATAGGGTGATTCGAGCAGCAGTGAGGGCTCTTCGATACTGCACGGTACTGTCTTTCCAAGCTAGTCGGAAGACTTCCAGTTTGGTGTGGCGCCATTTCCATTCCAATTTTCTGGAAGCTTGCTTCAGAGCTCGGGTATTTTCTGTATACCAGGAAGCTAGTTTATAATGACAAATGTTTTTAGTTTTTAGGGGTGGGACTGCATCAGGGGAATTGCGCAAGGTTAAATTGAGTTCCTCAGTTAGGTGGTTCACTGAATTTTGCAGCATTCGACCACACGACTGGACAATATTCAAGATAACATAAAACTAGAGCCTGCAGCATTCGACCACACGACTGGACAATAATCAAGATAACATAAAACTAGAGCCTGCACCACTCCACCACACGACTGGACAATTATCAAGATAACATAAAACTAGAGCCTGCACCACTCCACCACACGACTGGACAATTATCAAGATAACATAAAACTAGAGCCTGCACCACTCCACCACACGACTGGACAATAATCAAGATAACATAAAACTAGAGCCTGCACCACTCCACCACACGACTGGACAATTATCAAGATAACATAAAACTAGAGCCTGCACCACTCCACCACACGACTGGACAATAATCAAGATAACATAAAACTAGAGCCTGCACCACTCCACCACACGACTGGACAATAATCAAGATAACATAAAACTAGAGCCTGCACCACTCCACCACACGACTGGACAATAATCAAGATAACATAAAACTAGAGCCTGCACCACTCCACCACACGACTGGACAATAATCAAGATAACATAAAACTAGAGCCTGCACCACTCGACCACACGACTGGACAATTATCATGATAACATAAAACTAGAGCCTGCACCACTCCACCACACAACTGGACAATAATCACATAAAACTAGAGCCTGCACCACTCCACCACACGACTGGACAGTAATCAAGACAACATAAAACTAGAGCCTGCACCACTCCACCACACGACTGGACAGTAATCAAGATAACATAAAACTAGAGCCTGCACCACTCCACCACACGACTGGACAGTAATCAAGACAACATAAAACTAGAGCCTGCACCACTCCACCACACGACTGGACAGTAATCAAGATAACATAAAACTAGAGCCTGCACCACTCCACCACACGACTGGACAGTAATCAAGATAACATAAAACTAGAGCCTGCACCACTCCACCACACGACTGGACAATAATCACATAAAACTAGAGCCTGCACCACTCCACCACACGACTGGACAATTATCAAGATAACATAAAACTAGAGCCTGCACCACTCCACCACACGACTGGACAATATTCAAGATAAGATAAAACTAGAGCCTGCACCACTTTCCTTGAGGAATGTGTTGTCAAACAAAACAGAGCATCTCTTTACCTCGGACATACCTCTCCCCATCTTTACAACCGTTGAATCTGACCATTTACAACCATGTGTTGACCATGACAGTTTACAATTTAAGGTAACACCAAGTAAATAATCTCCTCAATTTGTTCAACAGCCATACCATTCATTACCAGATTGAGGTGAGGGATAGAACTTAGGGAAGGATTTGTACAAAACACAATGCTCTATAAACTTGTTATCGCTATCATGGACGTCCCTAAGAGGAATATGGTATTGATATCTGAAAAGAACAAGGAAACTATTAAAAACAAATTCTTTGAATTCATAACGCTAATGCTCAAAGTCATCTGCAATCATCTTCTCCTCATTAACCATATATCAAATTCACTCCAGATTTTGTATTTAGGCTCATTAATGTTTTTTTGGGGGGGTTATTGCATTCAAATATGGCTGCACTGTACCTATAGATGCATGTTAGCACATATGCTAATGCTAGAAAATACTTTTACAATCTTCTTCTCATGAAGGTTTGACTCCAGTTTTGGTATATAGACTCCGCTCGGAGTGTGGTCTCAGCAAAACCAACTCTCTCTCAACATCAACAAAACAAAGGAAATGTTTGTGGATTTCAAGAAACAGCAGAGGGAGCAACCTTCTATCCACATCGACGGGACAGCAGTGGAGGAGGTGGAAAGTTTTAAGTTCCTCGGCGTACACATCACGGACAAACTGAAATGGTCCACCCACACAAACAGTGTGGTGAAGAAAGCGCAGCAGCGTCTCTTCAACCTCAGGAGGCTGAACAAATGTGGCTTCTCACCTAAAACCCTCACAAACTAACAAAATGCACAATTGAGAACATCACCACCTGGTACAGCAACTATAACACCTACGACCGCAAGGCTCCCCAGAGGGTAGTGAGGTCTGCACAACGCATCACCGGAGGCAAACTACCTGCCCTCCAGGACACCTACAGCACCCAATGTCACAGGAAGGCCACAAAGATCATAGAGGACAATAACCACCCGAGCCACTGCCTGTTCACCCCTCTATCATCCAGAAGGCGAGGTCAGTACAGGTGCATCAAAGCTGGGACAGAGAGACTGAAAAACAGCTTCTATCTCAAGGCCTTCAGACTGTTAAAGAGAGGCTGCTGCCTACGTACAGACTTGAAATCATTGGGCACTTTAATAAATGGATCACTAGTCACTTTAATAATGTTTACATATCTTGCGTTACTCATCTCATATGTATATACTGTATTTTATACCAATTGCGTCTTGCCTATGCCACTCTGTCATTGCTCATCCATATATTTATATGTATATATTCTTAATCCATTCCTTACTCAGATTTGTGTGTATTAGGAAGTTGTTGTGGAATTGGTAGATTACATGTTAGATATTGCTGCACTGTCGGAACTATAAACACAAGCATTTTGGCTACATTCGCATTAACATCTGCGAACCATGTGTATGTAACCAATACAATTTGATTTGATCATTTGGCTTCTAAATGTATTTTAGAATGATTAGTTGCTGCATTCAAAGTCGGCCAACC